>NC_081414.1:272918572-272988572 GCF_030272615.1 Cryptomeria japonica
TTTTAAGTGTTATGATCATTAGGGGATACTTCAAAGCCTAGGTTGAAGTAGCCAGAAGCAAAAAAACTTCCCTCTCATTGAAATGGATGTTGTTGGACTAAAGAATTCTATAATGGGTGTGAAGAATGGTGGAGATAATGATAGTTGTAGTGATTTCAAGATGATAAAGAAAATGGAAGATGGGGGAGAAAAGAGGAAGAATAGCAATGTGAACAACAATGGAAATTCAAAGCTTTTGCCATCTAATGACCTGATTCTCCCTCTCGAGCTCACCAATGTGATTTTTTTATGTTATTTCTTCACTACATCATACTCCTTGAATTCCTCTAGGGTCTAAAAGAGTGTTGCTTATGTGAGGAGGAGCGCCTTGGAGCTCATGAATGGGAGATCCCTTGGTGAGCTACCCTTGGAGGGATTTGATTATTAGTCCATTCTTGGGCTAAGGATTCTACAAACTTTAAGAATATGTCTGACATTCTCAACAAGACTAGCAGACTAGTTAGTTTGCAAGGCATAAAATTGTTTCTCTTGTAGTAGTATGTTGGATTGAAGGGCATGAGAGCTAAATTGCATGTGTGGCAATCATAACTGAGGCAATTGTGTACAAGGTGTTGAAGACGACAGTTCTTGCATTGTTGGAGTTGAACATGCCCAAGACCCTGAATGGATCTGCAAAGGCTGCTACCATGGAAGGATTCAATGGACAGGTTCACATTCACAAATATTATTTTTGATCAAATCAATCTTCTTCCACTAACTGCAACAATGCAAATATTTCATTGTAATCTATAGTAATAATATGATATGGGTGTGGTAGCTATTATGTTGTTGTTTCTGTTCTCTTTCATTGATTCCGAGCTCCCTTTTGGCTCAACCTTATGTTCTCTATGTAACTATTTCTAAACTTTATCATCCTAAATATCAATATATGGGGTTTGCCTCTTTGCCAAGAAAAAAAGAAAAAATAATACACTTACAAACCTTTGTACAGTAGATTGCTCGCAAAATATATACAAGCACAAAGAAAAGGAAAATATTTTAAGGTTGTTTGAGGATTTACCTTAGTAAAATCATTTTTTTTTGGTATTTCTACATAGATAGGTAGGTAGAATAATAATGTGTTAATGATCCTATCCCAGATGTGTTAGGGAATGGTTATGGCTAGTCTAAATGTGCAATAGATGAACTAGAATGAAAGGGAAGGGATCTGATTCAAATGTGCAAATGTGTTTTTCTTCAGGCCTTTTCTAAGCTTTCTATCCTTTTTTTCAGTGGGAGATTCAACTGGCATCCTACACCAAGGAAGCAAAATGGGTTCAGGATAAATATACGCCTTCCTTCGAAGACTACATGGAGAATGTCAAAGTGTCAATGGGACTAGCCACCATAGTTTTCACCTCGGCGCTTTTTACAGGAAATCTTCTATCTGATGTGGTGCCTTCAAAAATGGGCTATGATTCCAAATTTATCTAACTAATGGTTTGAACTGGGCATTTGGTTTCCGATACAAAAATTTACCAGGTATTGCTTGTTACTTTCATTTAAAAATACATATCAAGACTGTAAATTTTTTACCACTTGTAAAAGTATATTAATGTTTGAATGGTTGTTGATAATGCAGGAGAAACAAGAGAGAGGTCTTCCTTCAGCTATACAATGCTACATGAAAGATCATCCTGAAATCTCAGAGCAAGAAGCTTTAGACCATATCTATTCTCTTCTGCAGATCACTGTTAAAATAAATGCCAAGACTACATATGATTACAAATGTGTGTTGTTTTTATTTACTTTAAGCTATGTAAATTTCCACCACGAATCTATAGTATAGTATAGTTCGAATAACTGTTATTCAGTATTCACAACAATATATTTTTTGGTAAACATTTTATATAAGCCCCTTTTCAAGCTTTTTAATTTATCTTTATAAGAAATATGTCTATCATGTTTATAGTTCTATTTTTGTCTTCAATTTATGGTTTCATTGTACAACAACGAAATACAAGAGACCATCTCACACATTAATGGATTGAGATGTCAATTTGTTAAATTACATTTAATACATTCTTCTAGATCAAAGCACAACAACTTTCCTAAGGAAAAGTGATAAGCATTTCATAATAGAATCGACAATACAAACATCAAGATCAATCTTATAAAGTCAATGTGATCAAAATAATATCTTTACTACATAAAAATATGATAAAAAATAGTATCTATATTACATCAAAATGTGATCAAAACAATAGCTTTGTTACATCAAAATAATATCTCTATTACATCAAATACTTGATGGACCACCTAAACATGATATCCTCTTAATGGGAGAGGAAACAAATGATAAAGTTTGACCTTTAAGGAATATGAATATGATGGTTAACCTTTCTAGGAAGATATAAAAGAAAAAATAATTAATTGGTTGGTTGTGGAAGATTTAATTTGATGTTGAATATAAATTGTTTACACAAAAACAATAATAATAATATTTTGAATAAAGAAAAATATATTAAAACTTAGAGGATATGGAGAAGACTTTTAAATGTTTCAAGTATATTATCTAACAATTCTAAATATTAAAAAAAGAATATAATAATAAATATTTAAAAATATATAATTTTTTTTTTAATTTAAATATTAATATTTTATTTATATAAAGCATTTATTAATTACAATTTGTGTTATGAATTTTACTAAATAAATATTATATATATTTTTAATTAATTTAAATAATCTATTCATATATTATTCTAAAATTTAAAGACATAAATTTTAAGTATTTTCATTTAGATTATTAAATAGTAAAAATGTCAATCATTATAATAAAATAACATTTCAATTGTTACATAAATAAATGTCAATGTGGATGTTACAAATAAAATGAATTAGTGAAATAAATAGAAAATAAGATAAAACCAAGACATTGTCAGGATTTTGATTTTTACCTTCAACTATTTCTATTAGCATACAAGTTCAAAAAATATTAACATGAAACATCATGAATTCGATCTAATTTAAATTTGAAAAATACTAGATCTGTAAGTACACATTATATGAGTCATTCGAATCAATCATCATTGCTTATGCTGCCCAAATAATACCCCTAAGAATAAAATAATAATGTTTGCATACTTGAATATACTTAGAGATAGTCAAATTAGTTAATTATGGACATGAGTATATTTTTATTTTTAAATAAAAAAAGGTATCAAATAATTTGAACAAGTATACCTTGTAGAATGGAAGCCAAAGTATGATAGTCATTTAAGACCATCCTTCAATTTTTATTGATGACTGTGAGAGATAGACCATCATACAAGCACTTTTCCACTAACTATGAATTTGAACACATCATCTAACTTGATTAGTTGGGACCCTTCACTTCATGAGTATGGTCATGGCATATTACCACATAGAAAGAAAATTGTTGGATGGTAAAAGTATAAATTTGTGTTACACTATGGACCAACTTCTCAGCACAAGTGAATTTAATTATTTCTAACTAAAAATAAATTTTGGTCAAACATATGAGTTAGCTAGATTCATTAAAACTTAGATAGATATGTGTTAGAGTTATCTTATTTTTGCTAATTATTATTTATTTAATTATTAGTCTATTATACTCTACGCTTAAGCTAAACTTAGGCATTTAATAATATGGTAGGTATTTAATAATTATTAAATACACTTTATCCCTTTAGGTTTCTTTAGGGTTGCTAATATCCTTTTATAAGGATTGTATTGTACTTTTTCTTAATTGATCCCTTTCTAAATGATAATATTTTTCTTTAGAGCCATTATTAGGTTTTTGCCTCCATTCTTCTCTTGTGACAAGTATTTTGCTAACAGGTGTTCTTGGAATTTCTGAAGCTGTATTTCTCAACTTCTTCATGGTATCAAAGCCTACATCTGTTGCTACTTGTTCATAATTTTTCAGAAGAGTTTTTGGAGGCTAGGGTTTCAAGTTTTTCAAAGTTTTTTATTTGCATATGGGGAGATTTTTTGTTTATGGGCATTTTGGGCTCAAATGAACCTCAATGTTGAGCCCAAAACGCCCCAAAATCCCCCATTTCCATATTAAATTTGTCAAATTTTGACAAATCTGGGTTTTGGACATTTTTTTTAGTTTTACCTTTTTTTGCACAAATTTCAAGAAATTCGTCAGAAAAATCATTAAATTTTTTTTAGAGAAGTTTGGGCCGAAAAAAAAACCTCATCATTGGCTTCCAAAGGGCATTTCCAGTCATTTTGATATATAATTCGACCTATTTCGGTGACAAGGGCATATGGCCCATGATTTTTTCATTGGCACACTTTACGAGACACAAAAATCCATACGGTTGTACTTGCAAATGCATCAGAAAATTTTCGTCAATATTTTTTTTTTCCTAAACCCTCTTTATGCCCTAAAAGAGGGTTTTTTATTTCTTTTGGCCGTAACTTGGTCATACGGAGGCACTTTTTCTAGAACTTTATATTGTCAGAAAGCTATTCTCGAGGTCTCTTCAGATCTAGAAGTTTGATCTTCTGATTTTTATTTTTTGATGTCAAAGCCAGAGGTTCTTTTTTGCACTCTAGGAAACATAACTTGAGCATCCGAACTTTATTTTTTGAAAACTTTATATCGTTGGAAATCTTGTTCTGTGTACTTTTCATTCATATGAGTTTTCTTTCCAGATTCTTCTTCAGGTACATTTTATTCAGTTTTTTGTTTTTCAGCACTCTAGTGAATATCTTGGATGTTTTAGGTCTTGGGATCTCTTTCTTTGAGTAGGATGTCTCGTCTTTGGTTGTTCTTTCTGTGTTTCCAGTCTTATGTCTCTTCTGATCATTGTAGACTATTTTTGTAAGAATATTCTTTATGCAAACATGCTGAGATAAAGTGTCACTATGCATTGTATACTTGAGATCTTGCACATTTTGTGTCTTATTGTACATGCACTACATTATAATGTGTCATGGGGGGGTTGATGTTTTCCTTTGTTTTCCATCTACCTTTGTCACGTGAGTGTTCCTTCCATGACATTAGCCTCATAATGTGTGTCAAGTGAGTGTTCCTTCCATGACACTATGTACTTTCTCTGCACCTTCGATGTTCCTGGTTCTTCGTCATGCAGTTCTTGTTGGTCGTCATTTTTAGTGTACCTGTCACCTCTCCCTTGTCAGCATTATGGGGGGGTTTCTCCTGTTGTCCTAATACTTCCTTGGTTCGTTGGATCAACTCTTCAGGCTTTGGTGTTTTATGCCATCTGTATCTTCGAGTTTAGTTGTTTGCCTTTGTTTGCCATCTGATTCAAGTAGTGTTATTTGAGGGCACTCATGCAAATTGCAGTCTTCTCTACCTGATCATCTTCTATTTCAGTGGAGGTTCTTTAGATCGACAGTTATTCTTCGATAGTGTTTGCAGGTTCTTCATGCTTCAGTGATTCTCTTGTATTCCATCTCTTTTTGGAGTAGTTTTTTTCCCTCGTGGTTTTCTCTATTTCTCCGATTCATAGAGATTTGGTTGTGCTTGGGTACCTCATCAGGCTTTGTTACCAGGACCCAAATTTTTTCCTTCTTCATGTAGTTGCTTTTTTGCTTTCATGCATTTAGTTTTTAGCTACTCCCTAAGTTCATCTTAAGGGGGGGTGTTAGAGCTATCTTGTATTTGCTAATAATTATTTATTTAATTATTAGTCTATTATAATCTACGCTTAAGATAAACTTAGGCATTTAATAATATGGTAGGTATTAAATAATTATTCTAATTATTAAATACACTTTATCCCTTTAGGTTTCTTTAGGGTTGCTGATAGGGAGATTGCTAGGTAAGTGCTCAATAAGGATGTTTTGAGTCTAATGGTTCAATTTGTTCCCTAAAGACCTGTTTGAGACTGTTGTATATGTTTGCAAACTCATTCTTGTGGTTTTAATGCCAAGCAACTCATGCATCACTTTCCAAACAAACTCCCCTTTTTAGTGAGCTCATTCCCTTGCTCATCCACTTTAGGCTATATACAACCATTACAACTTCCCTACACATTCCTCTATCCTTTGGGCATTATTCTGATTGTTATTTTTCATTACAAACTCCTCCAAATGGTGTAGGAACCTAAGCAAAACTATTGTCTTTGACCTTGTGTAATTTGGGGGTAATTAAGCATTTTTAGTCTTCTTACTCAAGCCCTTTGCTAGGCTTCAAACCACAAATGTCTCTGTCATGTTGTCAAGAAGGTGGATGGTTGTCCTTCAATGTCCCTAGATAGATATCCTTAGGTTCTTCAAGTTCTACCAAACCCAAACCAATCGGGTTCTTGAAAAGTGTGTGTTATGCAATCAAAAGGCTTGTAGCCCATGGAGGCCTAATTGGCACCTTTTTGCTTATTCTGCTCAACGTTGGCCAAATCCTCCCACAAACTTGTTTTGGATGATGTTTTAGAGGTCTAGGCTCAATTATTTTTTAGGTCTTAGGCTCCACTAACTAGGTTTAGTGACTGTCCACAAATTTGGGCTTAAAAGTAGGGTTTTGGAGGGTTTTGGAGTAATACCACTATGTTTGCATCTTTGTTCACCAATGTAAGTGCCTACATCTTCAAAGAACCTTTGTCATCACTTCAAAATGTGTCCCCTTCTTTTTCCATACAGACATTATGCCAAACACTTGGCAAACATCTAAGAACTTGAAGTGAAAAATGTCACTGTCACTGTCAAAACGCTTCCCTTTACCAGTCAACTGCTGCCACACCTTTGGACCTGCATAACGAGGAGTTTGAACTGGAAATACACCTCAATGAGGTCTGCAAAACATTAACAAATCTTCCTATTACATTGCCTTCAAAGTTACAAGGCTTGGTTAATGCTCTTGAAGCATTCCTTGAGGTATTTGACAATGCAAATCACAAAACAGTGAACTTGCTGCCAGTTACAAAAATTAATAAAACTTTGCAAATTATAAACTTGTCAACTATTAAATTTTGAATCAAGCTAACTTGTAACACTTCTCAGACTCCTTGCTTGGCATTTTTAACACTCCAATGCATTCGATTACAAGAATTTGAGTTTTCAAGAAGGATATCAGTCAAGTTCCAAAACTTGTCTAATCTTCACTCAAATTTGTCCTCCAACATAGCTCTGACTCAAAAAGAAATATATACACAATGCACATGCATAAACTAACTTGAACCAATCCATTTTGTGGGATCCCAGACCTGGATTAGTCAAGTGGTGGCATTTTGAAACCTCAAACCCTTGATAGGGCAGTGAGCACACAGAATGAAAGATATTTTTATTTCTCCAACTTGCAAAAAGAAAATTAGTGCAATAATAAATTGAATAGAATCAGGAAAAAAATATGTACACTTCCCAAAAGGTACAGTATGGACAATGAGTGCTACAGTACAGACTGTTACTCCAAGGAAGGAAAAAACAATGAAAAAAAACCAGAATTTCATGCTTTTCTATTAGGATTCATTTGCAAATACAATCACAAAAATTTCTCAAAGAAAAGGGAGGCCTTTTATATTTTTTTATAGTTGGTTATCAAGCCCCAGTACGGACATGAGGCTTCCACAACTTCATTTTGCAAGAAAAGTAAAAAAATGACAACTTTTACAAGCCCAAATGACAACATTTCTTGCTCCAAAAGACATTTTTGATAACCCAACCTTATCAACTCATATAAAAACCTTAGACATGCTTAAAACCACTTAGTAAACATGTTTCAATTCTTTGGAAAGCATTTGGAGACCTCTAAGGCAATTTTGCACATTTTTGCCAAAAATTGTCAACTCAAAGCCTGAAAGGCAAAACTTGACCTCTTAAGCCCAAAATGAGATCAAAACCACTAGACAAGACACATAACAACCTAAAACAACATTATAAACCTCACACAAGACATTACAAACTTGAAATCATAAAATACTCAAAAAGGAGAGTTTTACTCAACTAGGTGCTCCTGCACCAGTTGCACACCTTTAGGGTTGCTAATATCCTTTTATAAGGATTGTATTGTACTTTTTTTTAATTTATTCCCTTTCTTAATGATAATCTTTTTCTTCAGAGCCATTATTAGGTTTTTGCCTTCATTCTTTTCTTGTGACAGGTATTTTGCTAACAGGTGTTCTTGGGATCTCTGAAGTTGTATTTCTCTTCTTCTTCAATATGTCTAAAAAATTTCCAACCAAAATTGTTCACTAAATGCATATGTAGCACCAAGTTTAGGCCACTTTACAAAAAAAAAAAAAAAAAAAATCATTCAAAAAGATTAGCGTTTCAATAACTCTAACTTATGTAAATAATATATATTTTTTAAATATAAAAATACCCTTTTGTAGATTTATAAGTGTGGTTTTCAAAAATATTTATTTTTAATAGTTTAATAATTAACTATTAATTATTATTTATTTTTAATTATAGTAGGTTATCAGAGAAAAAATATAAGGTTTGTTATCATGTAAAGTAAAAATACTTTACATATTAAAAAAATTGAAAAAATATGATACACTTGATAAAATATTTTATGTGAAGATATGATACACCTTAATTGGACACTTGTTCTAGCATGCCCCATGAATTTATCTTTTGATGAATTATAATATTTCCAAGCATCATCAACATGGCTAAGGAGTGAGGTAAGAATGTTTCCTAATAGGGCATATACCATGCCGACCATGGCATGTTACCACATAGAAAGAAAATTGTTGTATGGTAAAAGTATAAATTTGTGTTACACTTTGGACCAGCTTCTCAACACAAGTGAATTTAATTATTTCTAACCAAAAAGAAAAATTGGTCAAACATATATGAGTTAGCTAGATTCATTAAAGCTAAGATAGATATGTCTAAAAAATTTCCAACCAAACTTGTTCACTAAATGCATATGTAGCACCAAGTTCAGGCCAATTTGCAAAAAAAAAATTATTCAAAAATCCTGGTGTTTCAATAACTCCAACTCATGTAAATGATATAATTTTTTAAAATATAAAAATACCCTTTTGTAGATTTATAAGTGTAGTTTTCAAAAATATTTATTTTTAATAGTTTAACAATTAACTAAATTAATTATTATTTATTTTTAATTATAGTAGGTTATCAGAGAAAAAATATAAGGTTCGTTACCATGTAAAGTAAAAATACTTATACATATTTAAAAAGTTGAAAAAATATGATACACTTGATAAAATATTTCATGTGAAGATATGATACACCTTAATTGGACACTTGTTCTAGCATGCCCCATGAATGTATCTTTTGATGAATTATAATATTTCCAAGCATCATCAACATGGCTAAGGAGTGAGGCAAGAATGTTTCCTAATAGGGCATATACCATGTCGGTCCTCATCTTTTCTCCTTTCTCTTTGGCCATTTTCTCAACCATTGCTATGTCCCTTGATGTTGTTTCCTTTCTTGCATACTAAGGTGGTGGAAGTAGTCCTATGATCATGGTGATTTCATCTCTCAACTTCCTATTTTCTTCATTAAGCTTAACTAAAGTAGTTTCAAGCTTATTGACGATTGCTTCCATGGACAAGGTTGTATAAATTGCCATTTATGTAGCCTATGAGACACTTGTGTCTCCAACTTTTCTGACATAGAGATTGCTAGTTAGCTCTCCAAGATCTATATTGAATATTTGTTTCTTATTTGTGCTTGGATAAACAAGCTAAATATCCAAGGCATCATGTATTTGTTCAAAAATTGATCCAAAATAATAATATTAGGTCTCTTCACCAGTTGTCAAGGGTTCATCTATTTTTGGCTTCTTGATGGTGTCAAATGTTATAACAAAGGAGATGTTCCATCCTTTTATAAATAGAATTCAAATGTCTCAGATTCTAGAAGCAATAACTTGCCGAAAAAAGATCCAAACATCTCGCGGACTTAGGATAAGGTAGATGAACATGTACACAATCAAAATCTAGCTTTATAAGATCCGGTGAGCAAATGCCAAGTAACTCAAAATGAAATGCTAAAACTGCTAAAGAGGAACAAACTGAAATAAAATGTTTTTGGTTGATGCAAGATTGCCAAGAATCAGGGATGCTCCTGCATCAGTAGGCTTCACCTCCATAGAAGCCAAACAGGACAGAGCCCAACCAAGAATAGAAGCCCATTTGACAAGCAAAACACCCTCCAAACCGTACCTCAACCAAGAACAAATCATGGCAAGAACAAGCCCTTGAAAACTTCTAGCATCCTCTCCATTTCTTACTCTATTTTTTATCATGATAGTATGTTACCACATAGAACAACTATACTTTTTCATTGTTGTCCCCAAAATTTGGGAGTAATTTTTCCATCCTAAAACAAGGTTTTCATGTCCTTCTATCCTAGAAAAACTATATATCATATTTGAGTTTTTTACTATTTATTAACTTAAATGAAATTAATTAATATTTATGTCATAAAAATTTAGAGTAATAAGCGAGTAGATTATTTAAATTAACATTAAAAAAAAATTAATATTTATTCAGTAAAGTTCATAACGCAAACAAAAAAATTGTAAAGATATTCTTTATATAAATAAAATAATATTATTCAAATTAAAAAAAATATTATATATTTTTTTATTATTTGGTTCTTGGGGGAGTTCCATCGAATTCAAGATTTGGTTCTTCAAAGAAACATCTTCTCAAATATATGTATTCAACAAATTTAGTTGTGTAAGCCTTAAGGGGGTCCCTTGGCTAGGGCTTTGGATGGTACATTTGTAAGAACAATGTAATAAGGAGGAAATGTTGGCGTAATTGTAGAATGTTTAATTAGTATTGCATTGCAATTGTTGTGTTCTTGGTTGGTAACTGTCCAACTATCACCTGTAGAACTAGCATGCTTTGTATAAAGCATTCTCCATCATGTTGAATAAAACATCCATAGTTTACCATTTTTTCCATCAAATTTGTTTTGTGTTTATAAATTCATCCATGTTCCTTCAAGAAGAGAATCATTGATTTGTTTAGATTTATGTCTTTTTAGTTACTTTTTTATAAATATCTTGGATTTTCTTGATAAATATCTTTTTAGTAACATTATGTATGAGTGCTAAACATATAAAATATCATCTCTTAATAATAGATTTTTTAGAGTGGCACTCCTCAACAATTTTCTAGACATAAAATCCCATAATATCTTATAATTTCTAATAAGAAATAGCTTGAAAACTATTTGGACCTCAAGACTTTATGGACCCAAGTGAGAAGGTAGCCATCTTGATTTCTTCCATGTTGTGAAAGTTTTTATTAGCTCATCATTTTTATTCTACATGATTGGTTATGTGATTTTACAAAGAAAGGTTTTGGGCATCTTGGTTTTCCTCTAGTTCATTTTCCCTATGTAATGCCCAAAAAGTTCATGCTGAATGGACATTACACAACCTATCTACCCAACTCCAAACTTATCCATTTTGCAATAATTTTTTTTTAAATCACAACATATTGCGTTTTTAAAAATAAAAGCAATAGTATCAATTAACATGTAACCATCTCAACCAAAAAAAAATGTTAAAACAGTAAGAAAATTATTCTTTAACTTTACATCATGTTGAACGTACTCTTTCTTACCCAATTTGTTATCGCATTCGATCACGATGTATGTGCTTAATTTCTACATGTCTAGTTGTTCAACACAAGGTCAAAGGATAATTAGATACATGAACATCATGATAAATTGTATCATTATTTTAATTGGTTCAATCATGCAATAGTCAACTACTAAATTTCCAAATAGGAACAAGAAATGTGTATTAATAGGGAGGTAGGGTTAGTTCATGCAAATTTCAAAAGGAAAGGACCTAGGGGCTAGACCTAATGTCTCGAGGGCTCATCGTAGATGGCCTTGCCTATGTGAAAGTGCAGAGACTTCATAGTTCAACTTTTCAATAATAAATCTGCCACACTAGGCTTGATAATAATGTGACATAACTACCAAGTATAAAAGAAAATTCCAAAGCAATTCTTTTATGACTCAATAACATTGTTGTGCACTAAAATCAATTCACTAGTCAATTATATCATAGTTCACTATTCCAATAAATGAGAATATGTGATTGGGTACACAACCCTTTCTAGGATCCTAATCCCTAGACAATTTCCTCATCAGTTGCCACCCACTCAGGTGAAAGAGGGATGGGAACCTTGTTAAGCTTATACTATGCAACAAACTCTAGGAGGCTTGTTTGGATGATTAGTCTAGAAATGGTCACCTCCTCGTTTACTTATTAACTATAAGTCTATTTCTTGCAAGACTCAACTTGGTGTAAGAATAAAATAAGTTGTCTTAAGAAAATATGATCATGTAGCAATGGCTACAAGAATGAGATTATTAAATAACAAAATGACCCCTAAAGGGGTATACTATATCATAATATGTCAACAACTCAACATAAGACATTAGCTTAAAAATGCCAAACCCTAGAATCTTCAAACATTACTCTAAAAAACTAAAGGACATTCGGCCAATAAATTATCGATTATAATATATGTCAATTGATAAATATTCTATACTACATAATACTTACTTTCTATCTATTTCATTTAAAATTAATCAATGCTATAATTATACAAAAATATTAATTTTATTTTAAGTCAAGAATATCACAATAGTTATTATTTTCCTTATTGTAGAACAACTAAATAATGATTAATGATCTTAAAACTATTAAATGACAATCACTAGATCCATATGAGGGAGAAACTAGAGCTTTATTTCCAATGGACATTATTCTATCATGATGTTTATTAACTAAATACTTCTAAAGTTTTAAGTGAGATCTTCAAACAACTGATCCTAAATACTTATATCTATGAAATAAATTGATATAATTGCAACTCAAAATATCACTACTATATATCTAAAGGTTGGGATTAAATTGAAGGAAATTGCAAGGGTTGACTTAACTAAAGTTTCTTCTCTATCTCTAGAGTAATAGTCTTACCAAATAGCTCGCAACACTTGTGTTTATGTGTCAAATATGTTTCATTTCACGAAAAAAAGGGTTCCTCGTATATATTTTTATGCTTAAATGTTTCAAATGCAACTATGTTACATTTCTAAATCATTAAGCTTGGTAAGGACATACTTTTAAATTACTTTATGAAAAGTTTTAGACAATTAAAAATATCATGACCATTGATTAGAAGTCAAAGATAACATCTAAACTTTCATTCCTAATCAATCATAAGAATCTAATTCGATCTTTGATCATTTATAGAAATAACTATACACTTACTTATCAATTACTTTTAATGAAACCTCTATACGATCTAAGAATAGTTTAATTTCAAAATATGCTAGCCTAAATACTGAATTCAAACCAAAAAAATCTATTTACTTGATACTCCAAGTTTATTCCTTGCTTCATTAGTAATATTTTCTAATTGATAAATCTATACTTAGGTACAGATAAATACCCTATTTCCTTTCAATGCATCTCTTTTACTTTAACCACTCATACTATTCTCTTAGTGTGAATATACATGAGTAACTCTCATGACCTTTATGTTATAAAACTCAATATAATAGGTAATAACATCAAAGTCTACTATGAGTAAATGAAACTTGGATGTGTTGACAAAACACCTAAATGCACCCTTAGTTCAAAACTGATATTGACAAATATCTACACCAGTTCATAATATCAACCTCAATATTCTTGTTTCCTAACTCTTAATACTCATTAAAAAGCTCAAGTTATTTTAATCTAAATAGTTTTCAATTACGATTGTGTCAAATACATTATATAGACAAGTTTCCAATTACTGCATGTATATTTTATTGCTCAAAATTTATATGCTACCTGCTATATTTCTTCAAAATTTTGTGCCATATAATTCTAATGAAAAACAAGGCAAGGAGACCTAAATAACGTGTATGAAATGTTTGAATAAGCACCCATACGAAATCTGGTCTCATGGGGTGCACATAAAATAGATTTTTTGAAAAGGCTTTAGAAACTCACATGTTTTCACTCTCTTAGAGCCATAGTAGTTGGAATTATAATGGCAGAGGTCACATTTGTACTTCACATTTGTACTTACTCAAGACTTTCATGCAGGAATTCTTTATCTCTCCATTACAATTAATTCAGTGGCTTTTTGCACTCGTCTAAGGGTCAAGGTCGATGGAATCATCCCATCTACCTTTCTGCACATCCATCTTTTTTTTTTAATTAAAAGGAGTTAAATTATTAAAATAAATTTATAATTAAATTTATAATTTAGACAGATTTCTGATAGATCGAATACATGCAATTGGAAAAAAGCAGAAAGCAATCTACAGTAGATCGTAGGCATCGCGTATACCAGCAACCAAGGATCAATCCAAATCATATTAGTCAAGTCTGCAGAAGCAAGGACTAAGCCATCGGTGGAGCGCAAAGACATTGACAGTTTCGTGGAAGAAGGGTTTTCAGATTTCGGCTGTAATAGGGCACCTGCGGTGATAGAAATTTATCTGCAGCAGCACAGCTTCTTCACTTCTCTGCACGATACCTTTCTTCACTTCTTCGCACGCCAGCTTCCGCTCCAGCTCAAACGCAGCGGATTTTCAGAAGAAGTTGGCGATTATAAAGAAAAAGTGCTGACGGCTCATGGCGAAAATATGCTTGGCAAAAGCTTTGTGAAGAATTTTGTCGCGGGGGCCACCATTTTCATTACTTTATGTTTGATTTTGCAGAAATCTGATTAAAAACCCTAGATTTACAGACCTGAATGAGAAGAAGGGGAGAGTTAATGACAGTCGAGGGTTGAGAATGTTGTGCAGGAGTTCATCAAATCCAGGAATCGGCGGCTGAATATCTCCAAATTCAGCAAGAGTAACATTTGCATCTGCTTCCATAAACAGAACTCCTTCGCCTTGTACATTCCACCGCCAGTTTCCCAGCAGCCGCCTCTCTCAGCCTTCCAGCAAAAGGGGCGAAAACCTAGCGTGAATGGTGAATGGTGAATGTGTGAAGGGTGAAAAATGCAAATTGCTGAAAGCGGATCGTAAAATCTGGATTGAGGCGCGTGAACACTCGGTGGTTTTGGAGGAGGACTCCCTCCTCCACGCAGTTTGGAGACAATTCTTTCTTATACTCTTCATTTAATGTTCTCCTTTACTCATATATTAATCTGCATTTACTTTGATTTAATTTTTGTTATTTGAATGTACTCGATCTGCATCTCAACCTAACCCTTAATTGCACCTCCCTGGTCACTCGTGCGACCCATTTGTGGCCTCCAATGGAACCGGAGTCGGATGGTGGCGCCTTTAATTCCCCTAGCCCTGCCGATCAGGTCCATTCCAACCGAAAAAAAACCTTTGCCGAGACCGTTGCTCTGTCTGCTCATGGAGTCCACCCTAGTGCGAGATTTTTTAAGACTCCTAGAGGCGAACGACCCGGTGAGGAAGGTAAGAGCCCTACCATGCCCTCAAATTCTTTCTGCATTTCGCCAAACGATGAGATGTTGAAAGAAATTGTTTCCGAAAAATCTAGGTTAAGTGATACTGCCATTTCTTTGCTTGTGTTAATATTGAGAAATGCTCGCCTAGGAAATTCCTAGATGATTGGTTTCATAATCTCTGGAATTTGAAATTAGGGCTTAAGATTTCATTTTGTAGGCAAGTCTAGAAAGGTCTTTATATTATCTTTTTTAATAATCATGAATCCCAGGTTGAAATCCTTAAACGACAATACTGGACTGTCGTGAACACCTCCTTTCATGCCCTAGCTTGGTCTTCAAAGGTCGTCAATGAGGAAGTTCTTGCGCTATCAAGCCCTGGATGGGTCAATCTTAAGGATGTCCCTCCCTTCCTCTAGTGTTTTCTTCACCAGGTATTGGAAACATTTGGGAGAATAATTCAGGTTGATGAAACAACGCGTTTAGTCTCTAACCTTGATGCAAGAATACTTATCTCCATCAAACCTGGGGTCGACATCCCTCCACTTCTAAACCTTAACATCGGTGAGGAAACGTTTGTTTGCCCTATTGAAATACTTGGAGGACTAAACGCCTGTTTTTTGTGCAAAAAAGAAGGGCATCTTCGGAAGAACTGCCCAATCATTAACCGCAGGAAGCAAAAGAATAACACTAACCTAGCAAGAGCATTTGAAAACCCTAGCACCGATAAGGAGTCGATCCCAAACCCAAGCAACCCACATTCTGCTAGAAACAATACTAACCCTAAAGATGATCCCACCTTAAGCTATGCTCTTGGCCTCATCCCTGTTGAACTAAATCCAATGAATGTTGACTCCACTACCGAACCCCTCAACCCCGCTTTCGTTCCCACCAAAATTTCTGAGGGTTCACCTTCTATCTATTTTCAAACAATCACATCAAGAAAGTGAAGACGAAAGAATGCCCAGCAACTCGGCTTGAATCAAATCTGAGTTGGTGATCAAACTGCCAATCAGTTGACAACCACTAGCAAATACCCCATTGCGACGAATGATGACATAATAAATGCTTCACAAACTCTGACCACCTCCTTGGTTAAAAATATGGTTAAAAATTTAGAAAAGTCTGATCGCGGTGATGGTGATGCTAGCATGAGTGATAATCCTGCGGAAATGATGCTCAGGTCTGGGACCCCCAAACAATCTGAATTCACATTATTTGTAAAGGTTACCCCTGATGTTAACACCTCCAACCCCGCAATAGCATCTATGCTAAACAAAATAGAGGACAACCATATTATTGAAGTTATCTATGCTAATAAGGGTCTAGAAGACATTAAATCTAGCTCAATGCTCTTTGGCTTTCCAGGCTCCCAAGTGCCTGGGTCGAACATTGTAGAAACTGCAGATGGTAAAAATGAGCTAACTAAGCTTAGTGAGGAAGATGATGACCTCATGAAAGGATCCTCCATGGCCAAAAAGAAAGGCAGACATGTTGGTTCCAAGAATAAAAAAAAGTTTGGAGATCAAAATGGTCTCCCAAACAGTCCCTCTTAATCCCCTTTTCTCATGAAATACATCTCATGGAATATTAGAGGCTTGGAGTCGCCTGATAGGAAGTTTGTTATTAAAAGGTTTCTGAATTGTCATAAACCTCTAGAATTTTTGATGCTTCAAGAACTTAAATCCGTTGAGTTCTCCCTTGACATTGCGCTTGATTTTATTTGGAGAGATGCAATCAAAATATGCACCAATCATCCTAAGGGAAAGGGTGAAGTTGGTCTCCTCATTAACCCTAAGTGGGCAAATCACATTAGGGATAGGGGTGTCTCCCCATTTAACAGAGTGACCTGGGCCTCCCTTGATATTAAAGGCTCCTGTTTTGGGGCATGTTCTATATATGCACCTAATGATCATAGGGAAAGAGTGTCCCTCTGGAATTTGCTTGCAGCCCTTCCGAGTATCCCCTGGGTCATGGCTGGAGACTTTAACATGATTGAAAACCAAGATGATAAGGTAGGGGGTATCCCTTTCGAATGGAAGTGCCAAGAGAAACCTCACTGGGATAGGTTTAAACAACACATGCAGATATTTGACCCCCTTGAGGGCAGCAAATTTGAATCCTCTGCCATATGTTACACTTGGTGCAACTTTCAGCAAGGCCCCAGCTGAATCTACTCCAGATTAGACAGGTTATATGTTAACAAAGATTTCTTCTCCTTCTCCCCTAACCACTTGGGGAACTCGGTGGCTATTTTGCCAGTGACCTTATCCGACCATTTCCCTATCATTGTTGTCATCAATACTAGGAACTCCATCCCTAACAACAATTCTTTCAATAATAAGTTTATCCTAAATAGCTCCTTGCTAAATGACAAGGATGCCCTAACTGCCATTAAAATGGTTAGATTCTTTAACATGTACTCTCAACATCCCCAATCCCACACCCTCAGATCGAATAGAAATGTCTCCACTTGGCAGAAAATATTCCAAACTATTGGCCAGAAGAAAGCCAAGGATCTTAGGTTTGTGGAAAAAACTCTCACTAATCGGCTCCACTCCTTGGAGCATGAAATACAATTACATCCTTCCTCCTCTATCCTAGCGGAACGAGTCTCTTAGGCTAGAGACATTCTTAGGAAACATCAACAAGTCAAAATCAGGGGTGCCTTCATCAAAGCTCGTAATCATTGGCTCAAATTCGGAGACAAAGGCTCTAAAGTCTTCTTCAATCTCCTTAAACAAAAACAAAATAGAGAAAAAATTGACAGAATCATAGTTGAGGATAAGGAACTCCTAAACATCAATGAGATCAAAGATGCTTTTGAAATGTTTTATAAGACCCTCTTTACCTCAGACGATAGTGAAGCCTCAAAAGATGCTAGAAATAGGTGCAATAACATTATTGCAAAAAGAATCTCTGAGAATGAAGCTCTCCCTCTCAAGACCAAAATCTCTATGACAGAAATTGTTGATGCCATTAAAGCCCTCAAGGATGATAAGGCCCCAGGCCCTGATGGACTTCCTATTGAGTTTTACAAAACCAATATTGAGTGGGTCACCAAAGACCTATATGACATATGCACCGAATCATTTGATAATGGCACCCTTGGGGAGTCCATCAATAGGGGCATTGTTAAACTTATCCCAAAAGATGGGACAAAGCCTTCATAAAAAACTGGAGGCCAATTACCCTCCTTAACGTTTGCTATAAAATCCTAGCCAAAGCCCTAGCCTCTCGCCTTGAGAAAATCCTTCCCAAGTTCATCTGCTCTAACCAAACAAGATTCATTAAAGGTAGGTATATCTTGGAGAACCTTGTCACTAGCTGGGAATCTATGGAATGGGCCAAGACCTCAAATCAACATACTACCATGTTCCTTGTGGACTTTGAGAAAGCCTATGACAGGGTGGAATGGGACTTCATCCTCATGATGCTCAGAGCCTTTGGTTTCCCTAGCGAGTTCTGTAAATATGTTCAAATTCTCCTCAAAGATGCCTCCGCCCTAGTTGAAGTTAATGGGTCACTCTCCCAGCCTATTCCTCTTTCTAGATCCATTAGACAGGGCTACCCCCTTGCCCCTGCTTTGTTTGTCATTGCCTCAGATGCCCTCTTTTACCTCCTAAGAGATGATATCCTATCCCCTAAAGTTCATGGCATTAAGATGTCGGATGACTCTGAATTGCTCAACATATAGTTTACTGATGACACCGCACTCTTCCTGGAGCTCTCTAGGCTCCCTCAATCAAAAACTTGCAACCTTTGGTAGAGCCTTTGGTGCTCGTATCTCCAATTCCAAATCTATTCTTCTTGGATGGAAAGAGGAACCCTCGAACTGGCTTCAGCAATTTGGATACTCATGGGGAGGACCCAATAAAATAGTCAAATACCTTGGTATCCTTTTTTCTGTCTCTCCCTCTCTCAAATACATGTGGATTTGGGTCAAAGAAAAGATTGACAAAAAACTTAACAAATGGAACAATAGGGTTCTATCCTTAGCTGGTAGGATCCAAGTCTGCTAGAAAATCCTCTCCTCCTATAGTTTATACTACTCCTTTGTCTGGATGTTCAGTAACTACCAAATTTATGAGATCCAAAAATCTATCAGGCGCTTCCTTTGGTCTGATGGTAAGGGTAAAAGAAAGGCCTGCGCGGTCAAAAGGGTCTGGTGCCACATAGATAAGAAACTTGGTGGGCTGGGACTTAAGGATCTCAAAACGCAAGGAATTTCTCTGGCTGCCAAGTGGATATTCCATGCCTTGGAAGGACAAGAACCCTAGAAGATTCTTGTCAGAAATAACATACAAAATGGTGTCCCCAAGTCTACCAAATCTTGGAAAGCCCTCCCCTTTAGTGATCTGGTAGTAGGCGGATTCTCTATGTCTATTCAAGGCACTTGCATGTTTAAGTCCATCTGGAAAGCTTAGGAGCATGTGCGTAAACTTATTGCCAACTCTAATATTGACTATAATAACACTTTGCATGGGGAAAGGTCAATATGGTGGAATCTCTACCATAACTCTAAACCCCTTGCTTTAACCCAAGGATGCTCTGCTAGGTGTTGGTATAATAAGGGCATTAAATATCTCATGGACATCTTGGAACATGATAATCTCATCAGCTGGGAGGATCTTAGCAATAAGTTTGGCCTCCCTGCCTCGCATAAGAGAACCTACAATATGATTAAAAATGCCTGTGCTTGTCTAGATCTTCCTAGGAACACTGATGTAGACACTCACAGATACCTCTTGTTCCGATGGAAGGATGGCTCCCTCCTCTCCAAGGTCAAAGTCAAGTCTATTTACAAACTGCTCACGCATGATACCACGGTGATAGATCATGTTAACTCCCTCTGGTATGTTGACCTTAATACCTCTTCCTGGCAGAAAATGTTTGAGAAACTATGGAAGTCTCCCATCCCCCCTAAAATAAAATGCTTCAGGTGGCAACGAATGTTGGATAGACTGCCTATTAGGAATAACTTTGCTGCCTTCGACCTATGCTCTATATGTAGGAAGCCTGAGACTATGTGGCACATCTTTTTTGATTGCATTTTTGTCAGAGAGGTCTGGCTGATGTTTAGAATCTCCATTGCTGAACTTGTTTGTACTCTTTATATTATTACTGGATTCATTCATGGCCTCAAGAAGGATGCTAACCTATTCTGGCAAATTCTTTCTTCTTTCATACTTTGGTTTATTTGGAAACTTAGAAATGAGGAAAAATTCCAAGGTACTGATAGGACTCTTACTGGGTTTTTTTAAGAAACTCACACGTTATAAAATTGTTGTGCAGGTATTCTTTTTTATGAATGTTGAGAGGGAGAAGCTACTGCGTTTCCTCAGGGATGGCCGAACAACCATGTTCATATATGAGATGAAGGATGGGTTTGAATGGGCTAGAATTGCAGAGAACCAAACGACATTTGATGAGGCTCTAATAAAACTGATCAAGGAAATCAGGGACAATAGAGGTCCCTACTTTGATAAGCTCGAGATGTTTACCCAGGTCCTGGAGCGGAAGAAGGTGGTGTGGATGGAAGGCCCACAAGGATGGACAACATGGTTGGAAAACCAGGATGAGATTCTACAATAGGTGTTTAGTAGCTCTTTAGTTGATGTTTATGGATCACTGTATATACTCTCTATCGTAACTCTTTTTTGGTAGGAGGATGTCTATGATTAGTCGGATAATCTCTCTAGTTGATAGCTGAGGCTCTGCCTCCCATGCTCGTTTTTGTATAAACTCTCCTTATTTTGGTCTCTCAATATTTAATATATAAAAAAATATATATAATTTATATTTAAATTAAATTAATAAATTTATAATTTTAAATAAAATAAAATTAATATAATTTAAATTTAAAGTAAATTAGAAAATTAAAAAAATATAATATTAAATTTAATTAAAATGAATAAAAATATTAAATAAAATATTTTTATAATTAATATAATACTAATAAATTATAATGATTAAATTTAAAATAAATAAAATTAAAATAATATAACATTATAATTAGCAATCGCATCTTGGTGTGCAATGCATACATCAAAGTGTTGTAGAAGATGAAGTAGCAAAATTTGTGGTTAATTTTTTGTATACATTTGTGTTGTACATGAGGTCGCTAGGTAGACAAATATAGAGAGGTAGAGGGAGATACAGATAAAGAGATCGAGAGATAAAGAGGGAGAGGTAGAGAGGATTATATATGAAAAAAGAGGGAGAGGGAGAGATATAGATGGTGAGATATAGTGATAGAGAAATATAGATATAATGAGATAGAGAGAGGAGGGAGGGAGAGAGAGGGGGGAGGGAGAAAGAAAAAGAAATATAGAGAGAGACAAATAAAGAGAAGTAGTTATAAAGGTATAGAGGGAAAGGCAAAGAGAGGGAGAGATAGAGATATATGAGAAGACAAAGGGAGAGAGTGGAGAGAGTGGTAGAGATAGAAAAATAGATGGGGGATAGGGAGGGAGAGATGCAAAGAGATAGATTGAGATGAGGAAGATTGTTTTCAATCTTCTAGTGCTAATAGAACAATGTTTTTTTTTATCTGTAATAGTTGAGATTCAACAACTTTCCATTTTGAATCAATAAGATGACCTTTTTATCCTTTAAATCGAGAACCCTCCTACTGATTGGTCTTTAGTCTTTGAATAGTAACCTGACTAAAAATAATTTCAAACATTAATTCAAGGGCAACCAACATATTTGTTAGAAGAATAGATGTCAATCATAGGTTTCCTGCTAATAAAAATGTCTTTAAAGGATCTATTGAAGATCAAGATCAACTTAGATGTGTTACAAGAGTGAATAATCAAGCTCAATCACATACCAACAAGTCAATTGTGCATGCAAATTATAATAGTGCATACAACAGGGTCCAATTGAACCTAAGTCAATATGGTATGTCTTATTTACTTGCTTTCATTTATGTAGGATTTGATTATTAAAAAAAGAGCCTACTATGGAGCTAGTAGGGGCACCTAAACTTTTGATATTTTTGCTACCTATGGGAAAGGTGATACAAGTCCTATTAATGGTAAAAAATCAACATCGTTTGTAGATCCAAATAATTGTGTAAACTGAGATGACATTCATTTTAGAAAGGCCTTGAATGATGATTGTCATTGTGTTTTTAATATAAGTAAAATATAATTTAATGAAAAATTTATAAATTTTACTATAATTAAAGAAAATGACAACCATAGGAAAGTACATTTACAAAAGTCAAATTTTGTTGTGCAGTTGTTTGAAAAAACAAAAATAATATAAAACAAATAAAAATTAACAAGCATTAAATTTTCACAAAAGTAAATACATTGGCAAGATTTATCGGGAGTATTCCAACAATTTCAAGATTTTTCGGGAGTATTTTGCAAGGGATTTGGGGAGGGGGGCCCAAGCCTGCAGGGCTGCAGGGGCCATCCCTGACCTCCCAGGCATCCTCTTGTATTCCAGCAGCAGACAACACAAATTCCATGCAACGAGGCTTCTTTCCTTGGCATCTTCCCCTCCTCAGCGGGCATTCAAATGGCACGAAAAATGCATAAAATTTTCCCGGGGTCCGTAGAAGAGGATGGCAGAAGATAGAGGGTCTATGGGGCCGGGAAGTAGGGGCATATATCATGCTCCATAGCCGGTGCTGAGGGATAATGGCATAAGACCAATTGAAATTTAAGTGCTAGGACATTTATGGAGCACAATAGTTGTACTAGTTGGTTATGCCCAAATCAACCATATAATCTAGTTTTGTGCACAAGAAAAAGCTATAATAGATTTATAAAATGTCCATATCAAAGATCTAATGTTTGGTATACTCGTAGATATAGAAATAATTAATAAATACATCGTAATGGAATTCTATCTTCTAGAAAGGGAAGAATGTTAATTACTGATCAAGAAAGACAATACTAGTTAATGGTATATTTCAAAGAATCTTATCTCTAAGATAAATCAAACATTGTAAATAAGAAATATCTCTTAAAATGATGTTTTATTGAATTCATATACTGCATCCTCATTCTTTCTCCTTAGAGATATATTATATGAAGCTTGCTTACACTCTCCTGATTCCTTCGCATCTAAGATCAAATTGCACTCAATCACAATCATCAATAAAACATAATAATCATTGTTAAATTATCATAAACTTATTCATCTTCAATATATCATTTGTATCCTTAAACAAAATCCAGGTTCAATAGTGGAGTGACCTATAGAGGCACTTGTAAATTCACAAGAGGATGAGTGAAATAATAAGAATGAACAACTCATTGATTATATCTATGGACTATAGTACCACCAATCATATTTATTACTATAACCTCACCTTGTTGTAAACATAATAATAGGTTAGTAAAGTGTATTAATAATCAATCATCCATATTATCTATCACTAATAGTGTTCCATATGCCTATGAAAGACAAATCCATCATAAAATAATTCATTGAGATTGCAATGCCCCGCCAAGAAACCCTAAAGGATAAAACTAAAAACACTTGAAAAGAGTGCAGAACATTTTTTTTAAAACAATAATGAACTAAAAGATGCATTAAGATAAACATCGCATTTAATTTGCACAAGCGGAAGACTTCACTTAAACTCCTAAAGGATTTCCAATGAAGATTACTCAATTAAACTAATTAAGAATAAGGTTGATTGATCTAACTCAAGGTAGTATGGTTACGACAAGAACATAGCATTAAAATTTCATTAGGAGATTACAATAAGCATGTTTGAATACATGCAACCGTATTTATTTACATTACATTTCGAAAGCTACATTCATCATAGTTCATTACATTGCATTTAATTCATAATTCCATTCATACAAATAAAAGATCTATCACCTAGCTTACACCATAATTACATTGCATTTATAACACCAAATCTCATAAGAGTACATAATGATTACATCAAAATTGCATCTTGCCATGAAGGCATACATAAACAAATGATACATCCGACCTCATAAGGTCCAAGAAATACAAAAATGCTCCAAGAAGAACAAAGAGGATCCAACTTGTACATGAGATGATCAAATCCACAAGAACAACTGGAGCACCCACGAAGCCAACCCTTGCAAGAAAGGAACAAACACTCGATGAAAAGTGGCACTACTACCCGACCATGTGGCCCATAAAGGAACCACCCCACCATACTAGGAGATAGTAATAAGACCCTCTAGAAAACCACAAAGAATGCACACATGGTCTAAACATTACATCGGGTAACCACATAAAACATACACACACAAATATGACTCCACAATAATACTCCAGGTGACATCAATAAGACTACACATCAGCGAACATAAGGGAAGAGTGTCAACACATAGCTTGGAATGGTTATCTTGGTAGGCCTCCATAGGCCCCGACCCCCATCCTGGGTTATCCTGGTAGCCTCTCTCAAACCCCCAGACCCATTCAAGTCTCATGCGGACCCAACAAACCTTTCATGAGGACAAGGTGGTCGGTTTTTCCATTCCAGGTCTTCCCACTACATCCTGAGTCTGTACAAGAACTTAACCATGAGTGGGGTACAATTAATCTTAATTAATATTTAAGCTACCCAAACCCCCTAATATATTGTTAGGTTATTACTTAATTATCCAACTTCCAAGGGGATTATCCTGGTAGCCACTTTGGGCTTGACCCCCACTCGGAAGCCACTCTTCCTTATGACACGACACAATCCCAAAAGAAGTCCAAGGAAAAAACACAAAAACCAACCATACATTAGGAGTTCAAACACAACTAAAGAAATACACTTGGTCACTCAAACCCTTCCATCTAGGTTTAACCAATTGGAGGTGTGATACGAACAATTTGGTCTACTCACAAGACAAGACCACAAAGGGAAAAAGCAAGAAAAGGTCAAAATCAACATATACCCAATTGACTTGCACAATGACTTTATTAAGAAGCCATACCCACACACACATGAAAATTCCCCCTTTAAATAAAATTAAGCCATTAAGGTCCCAAACCAAAATGACAAAAAAACAAGTTACATTTGCAATACAATTTCTAATTAATCAATAATGAGTAAAGCCAAACATATATGAAACAAAACCATTATTTACATTCGAATATAGATTTACTTTTCCATCTATTTCATATTGACCAAGTTTTACTATAATTTATAAATTTCAATTTAAATCAATCTCTTACAATAATTTCCCAAAAGCAATATAAACCTCCAATACCTAAATTCTAAAAAATACAGAATGAACTATAATCGAAATTCCAATATATATATATATATATATATATATATATATATATATATATATATATATATATATATATATATATATATATATATATATATATATATATATATATATATATATAAACCATAACCAAATCAAATCTGGTTGTGCATACATTACACAGGTGGCATACAGGGAAGGTGTGGGGTGTGGCGGCTGTGGTAGACCCCACATCTATGGGCTTTACCCATGACTGTGGATTGTCATAGTCGTGGGACTTTACCCACGATTGTAGGTTGCCACAGTAGTGGCGCCCACTATTGTGGGGCTCCCACAACCATGGGGCTCATGGCTGGGGTTGGACCCACAACCCCCCCCCCCCCAAAAGAAAACATAAACATAAACACATTATTATTATTTTCATAAAAAAATTTACATTATTCCCCAATTCACAATTGATAATAGTTGCAGAATTTCTTCCATAAAATAATGAATACAAGAATGCATTTAAATCACAAAAAACCCAGATTCACTATAAGAAACACAGAGGATGAACTCAACCTAGAATAGATTGAATTACAAATATTTATTTCTCAAAAGAAGCAGACAAAACTAAGCACATAGTGCACAAATATAAGCAAGAAGTTCTTTCCCAACAACACAAAGATTTTATTTTAACAACACTAAAATTCTATAATAGAGGTTTTAAATCCCAACCTTATACGCTTTCCTGAAAGAAAAATTGAAGATGAATCCAATGGATGCACACACGGCAAACCACACCAATCCTTCCAAATATCTCCACCAAAATAAACCCCTTCAAAATTTCATCAACACCTCCTAGGAAAACCACCATTCAACAGCAGAGAGGAAATTTTCCCAAAATAAAATCCCCCGGTATAAAGGATTTTTACCTAAAATATCTTTCTAGGCAAAAATATTTTCCTTATGAAAATACCACTTTTCTTAAAATTAAAATTTGAATTTCTTTCATCCAATTTAATAACACTTATATTTTTAATTTAAAATTAAATTTCCTCACACACAAACAAGCCATCTAGATATTTAATTTTTAAAAGTTAAAATAACTTTTACAAAAACATATGACACAATATTAAATTCACTAGATGATATATATTAAACAATTAATTTAATTAATCAACCTAGTATGATCGACTTATTTATTTTAGCATATATAATTTATCCCTAATTTAATTTATGCATGACAATACACATTAATTATTAATTGCCCTAAGGTATTAATAATTAATTTCACATAAAATAACACTAGAAGGATTTAATAAAGTCACAAAACACATAACACACAAACTCATCTAAACAAAATAAAGACTTGACCCACATACCAATATTGGAAAGGTTGACAGAAGACTAGCAATGCTCACTATCGAGCAAGGCTAGGAATAATATTTAGTTCCTTAAGATGGTCTCCTTTACTTCCATCGAGTTAATTGGGTACGCTCAGACCTGTGGGGCCAGGTGGAGTCAGTACCATGTACCTACAATTCCTGCATTACCGAACCCACCCGCCCCCACCTCCACCCACACACACACACACACACACATATATATATATTCAAGCATAGTAAACACACCGGTGAAGGAGAATTGTGATGTTCTGTGTCTCACCGAAGTGAGTGATGGAAAATCTTCTCCTCACACCCCATACAGACTCCACACATACATGAAGATGAATACATAATGCAAGTCATACATAAGATAAATGTGTTAGTCCATGGTCAATAACACATAAATAAAGTCAACATCTAATCATCCATAAGTAACTAATGCATAATCGACATTCACTGAATCACACATCAAAGCATGGTCCATCATAGCATGGTAACTAAATAAAAACATCACCACATAGCGTATCCACAAAACCACTGAAAAGTCAACCATGGTCAAAATGAGTATCGAAAAAGTCTGATCAAGGGAGGGGTACTACATCCTCCCTCCTAAAACTAGGCTTACTCCTGGAAGCCTAAAACAAAAATGGATAAAGATCTCTCATCTTCACTGCATCCTCTCACGTAGTCAAGGTCTCATCATTTGGGTCCCATAGGACCCTTACCTGGTCAATGGTACGACCCTTGAGGGTCGAACCCCGATGCTGAAGAATGCGCACGAGCTCCATGGAAATTTGTTTGTCCTCAACCTGCAATGCATTACAATCAAGAACATGGGTCACATCAGGATGATATGGTCTAAGAATAGAAACATGAAAGACATCATTGATGTGGGATAGGCTCAGTGACAAGGCAAGATGATAAGAAACAAGTCCTATCCTCTCAAGGATCTCAAAAGGGCCAACAAAGTGAGGTGCCAACTTAGAACCCTTTCCATAATGGATCACTCTTTCGCGGACACACTCTCAAGAATACTTGATCTCCAATAGAAAACTGATGATCCACTTTGTGAGCATCGACATACTTGTTCAGCCTATCCTGCTCTTCTACCAAATGCTCACGAATCCACTCAACTTGTTGCTCCATCTCTCGAAGCATATCCGGACCTATACGCACCCTATCCTCTAATTGATCCCAACTCAAAGGATTACGGCAAGGACGACCATACAATGCTTGGAAGGGAGACATACCTATTGAGCTATGATATCCATTGTTATAAGAAAACTCCACAAGATAAAGATAGTCCTCCCAATGCGACTATTGGTCCATAACATACATGTGAAGCATGTCCTCCAAAAATCGATTCACGCACTCTGTCTGAACATCAGTCTCTAGGTGATAAGTTGAACTACAGTTCAACTAGGTCCCTAATGCTTGTTGAAGTGAGGTCCACAATGCTAAAGTAAAGACATGATCCCTATTTAAAATGATTCGCCTAGGAATCCCATGTAGTCTCACCACATCCTCAGAAAACTCATGCCACCATTGTTGTTGTATAAGAAGATCGTATAGGGACAAAATGAGCAACTTTGGTCAATGTATCAACAATGACCATGATGGCATTGTGATGACGCGAAGAAACCAGAAACCCTACTATGAAATCCATGGAAATGATGTCCCATTTCCAATTCGGTACCAAATTAAGTTGTAAAAGCCCTAGAGGATGTTGATGCTCAACCTTAACCCGCTGACACTCCAAACAGTTCGACACAAAATCAGCAATATCACATTTCATGCCAGCCCAATGATATATCTGTCCCAGATCTATGTGCATCTTCTTGACACCAGGATGTGCCGAGTAAGGTGCACGATGGGCCTCAGTCATGATCAAAGTACAAAGTCCATCCAATAGAGCTACATAGATCCACACAAGATGTCAAAGAAGACCATATGTTTCAAGGTTATATCCAGAATATCTACCCTCTAATGGTCTTCCAGTCTCGGTCACGGCTCTAACCCCCTGATACCGGGTGTCCTATGGAACCAAGGATTCTCTCTCTCAAATCCACCCCAAGGGACAATGTTGAAACCTCATGCCATCTCTGACTCAAAGAATCTGCCACTACATTCTCTTTCCCTTGAATATATTGAACCTCAAAATCATATTCATAGAGGAACTCTATCCATCTCCGTTGTCGAGAATTCAAGTTTGGTTGAGTAAAAATGTATTGTATTCTACGGTGATCACTATGCAACTCAAACTAATGCCCTAATAGAAAATGTCGCAACCTAACTAAAGCATGAACTACAACTGCCAACTCTAAGTCATGAGTAGGATAGTTTAGCTCTTGGTATTTGAGGTTGCGAGACTCATAGGCTACCACGCAACCATCGTGCATAAGCACTACTCCTTTGCCTTCTAGAGAGGCATCTGTACAAACCATGAAGTCTCTGAATGGATCAGGAACTACCAAAATTGACGCACTAACAAGGATTTCCTTTAGAGTATAAAATGTTGCCTCACATTGCTCAGACCAAACAAATTTCTTCCCTTTCCTCTAATTGTGTGAGCTATCTAGGAAAAAATCTGAAGAAAATGACGATAGTATATGTCCAAGCCCATAAAACTCCGAACCTCATAAACATTAGTCGACGCTGGCCAATCTAAAATGGCTTCAATCTTATAAGGATCCATGGATACACCTTCTTCTGAAACCACATGACCAAGATATTTCACCTGAGATTGGAAAAAATCACATTTAGCCAAGTTGATTCTCTCTCAAACACTGCAATACTTGCCTCAAATGGTCCTCATGCTCCTCCATGTGGTGCAGGAGCACCTAAGGGTTGAAATGCCCTTGAGAAATTTTGGCTTGTGAGACCTTCCAATGGTCATGTATATACATAAGGATTGGCTCTAGTCTATTGGTTTAGTGGTTTGTTTGTAGTTTTTGAAGTCTTTCCTTGTCGGCAAGACCTACCCCCGATCGGAAAGTCTTACCCCAATGAGGTCGCCATTGTTGGATTAGTTGTATCGAGTATTGGCGGGACTAGTTTCAAGTTACCTCGATGACCCGATGAGAAAGCATAGGCGTGGAGTGGAGCCATCGGGTATTGGCAGAAGATTTTTCTTGTTACATTGATGACCTAATGAGCCATCGGGTATCGGCAGGAGTTGTTGCACGCTACACTGATGTCCTGATGGGAGTTATCATGTATCGAGGAGAATGGTTTCTTGTTAGCCCACAGGCTCGATAGGAAAGTGCTAGTTGAGGAGAGAGTTATCGGGTATTGGGAGGAGTGTTTTCTTGTTACCCCGATGCCCCGATAACAAGGCGCAAGCGAAGGAGGTGGAAATTGGTGACATCGGCCATTGGGTTAACATGTTTGGAGGAGTCCCGATGACCCGATGGAAATGCCTAGGAAGCGGAGGAAAGCATGGGCTATCGGTCGAATGTATTTCTTGCTATCCCAACGCCCGATGGAAAAATTGCGAGTGGTGGAAACTGTCATCGGTCATCGAAAGTAAAGTTTTGAAGACTTCCCGATGACCTGATAGAAAGTACAGAGTGCAGAAAGTCGACATCAGCTATCGAACGAAGGGATTTCTTGCTATCCCGACGCCCGAAAGGAAAAGTGTGAACTTTGTAATGGGCATTGGAAGCCAGGTATTAAGGCTATGCTGATGACCGTTGTGAAACTATTTTTCAGTTTGTAACCATTTGTGTTTCATGATGGATGAAATGTTTAAAAGACCCAATGGGCATTTGTAAAAGGTTGGTTGGATGTTGGATGGTTGAATACTATAGGAAATACATACAGTTTGTTTTCTGGTTTTCTTTCACTGTGTGTTGTACTATCTTGTTTCGTTAAGTTTTTCATTACAGTTTTGTAATTTAAGTTTCCTTTTTGTTGTTCATTTCGGTGTTTTGAATTCACAGTGTAAATATGGCTTTATCTTGAACCTCCACCATGGGATCCACGCAGCCATTGGAGTTCTTCAGGAAGAGCCAAAAATGTACAATAAGAGTAGAGAAGTAGTAGGGGGAAACAAGAAGATGGCAATCATCATTTCTGCATACTAAGCCTAGGCGAGCTTGGTGATAGTCCGGCTAGGTTTCAGTAATTTGAAGGAGATAACTTATAGGGGGAGGAAACTATTGAGAGCTGGGAAAAGGTCTAAAAGGCTACAAGCTTGAAAACGAGACATTGTGTAACCATAAGGAAAAGTTTGCTAGGCCGAACAAGATGGGTGGTTTTGCAAAGAGTGAAAGAATGTGTGTGTGTCCTTCACCCCTGCAAGGATTTAGTGAACAAGCCTAATTTGTGAGCTTGAGGAAGGTGAGTTAAGCAAACAAATGGTAGGGAAGCCCTTAGAAGTCTAGAGGGGTAGACTAGGAACCCGGAAAGGGATAGGAGCAAACCATTAAAGAAACCTATTTGATGGTAAACTAGGTGGCCTCCCTATCATATTGGTATCAGAGCATAGTTTAGACTTGGGAAGAAAGTTGTTGATGTCAGATACTGAATCAGTAGGAGAAAATAGTCTCAGGATGGTGACTAATGCGGAGTTAGAAAAGAAGGTAGAAGACCAAGAAGAAGACAATAGGATCCTCATAGAAAGATTGCTACAATTGGAGAGCAAACTAGATGTAGTTGAGGATAAAACTGAGAAAGTAACAATCAAGGTCAATGAAGGGAAGGGTAAAGAATCAGTGGAAGAGGATAGAATACCTGAACCAGACCCTATTATACTCGAAGAACCAGACCCTATTCTACTCGAAGAAACTTTCCTTAAAGCAATTAAAGCTTTAGGAGGAAAATCCCTAGAAGGAGTGCCACTTTTTCATGGGAAAATGGAGCCAGAGGTAGTCCTTGAATGGATAGAGGGATTGGAGAATCACTTTGAATGTGATGGAATCAGTGAGGCACAAAAGGTGAAGGTGGCCAAGTCTAGATTGAGAGGGGTAGCTTTGACTTGGTGGAAGTTTATCCAAGAAGAGAGGCAAAAAGAGGGCAAGAACCCCATAGCCACTTGGAAGGGCATGTTAGCCAAGGTGAAAGAGGCATACATTCCTGAAGATTATGAAATCCAGTTGCACAAGAGGAGACAAAACTCAAGGCAAAGAGATTTGGATGTGAGCATCTACACTGAGGAATTTCAGAAGTTGTGTCTGAGATCCAAGGTGGTAGAGGATGAGAGCATCAAGGTAGCTAAATAATTGAATGGCTTGAGATAGAATATTCAAGAGGATTTGAGTTTGTTAAGTCTTAACACCATGCATAAGTGCTATCAATTGGCACAGAAGATGGAGGAAAAGAACAAAAAGAAACAAGAACAAAGCAACAGAGGAAGAGGCAGAGGAAAAGATGGTAGAGGCCAAAGAGGCAGTTTTGGTGGAAGAGGAATAGATCAAAGGTCCAAAGGAGAGTCCAAAGTTATAGATAAAAGTGAGGATTCACATAGCAAGAGCGGCTATAGAGGAAGGGGATCATCTAGAAACACAGGAAGAGGTAGATCTAGTGGACCGGGAAGAGGGTCCTACTTCTCCACCATGAAGTGTTAAAATTGCCAAATGTTGGGTCACCCTGCCTATAGATGTCCAGAGAAATCCTCTTCATATCAAGGAAGTGAAAGAAGAGTGACGTATGCACAAGAAGCTACAGAAAGCAGCAAGACACAAGATGTGAGCTTAGCTCCTGAAGATGGAGAAAATTTAATGATGAGAAGAGCCTTGATTAAGGAGCCAATCAAAGAAGAACCAACTCAAAGAAGAGCTTTGTTTAGAATCAAATGCAAGGTCCTTGGTAAGGTTTGTAGAGTGGTGATAGACTCAGGGTCTACTGACAACATTGTGTCAAAGGAAGCAGTAAATAAACTAAAGTTGAAAAGAATTACACATAGTAATCCATATAGGGTCACTTGGCTCAACAAGGAGGAACATGTGGTAGTAAATGAACAAACATGGGTTGAGTTCAACATAGGTAGTTATAAGGATAAAGTCTTGTGTGACATCCTACTTATGGATGCTTTCCATCTACTTCTTGGTAGACCATGGCAGTTTGACAGAAAGGCCATCCACAATGGAGAGAAGAACTCTTATTCTTTTCAAAAGGATGGAGTTACATACCATATTCAGTCTCGAAGTGATGAAGGAGAGAGCAGAAAAACTAAAGGCCCAAATATGTTATTGGTGGGTGAAAAAAAGTTCATTAACACTCTCAAAGAAGGAGAAGAAGTGAGATTTTCTCTTATAGTGAAACCAAAGGAAGCAAAGCAAGAAAAGAAGGTTCAAATACCTCATGAAGTGTTGCAGATACTAGACAACTTTGAAGAAATCATAAGTGATGGAGCACCAACAACCCTACCGCCTATTAGAGCCATCAACCATCAGATTGATTTGATTCCTAGAGCATCATTACCCAACAAAGTAGCCTATAAGATGGCTCTCAAACAGAACAAGGAAGTGGCTAGACAAGTCCAAGAATTGTTGGACCAAGGGTTGATAAAGAAAATTATAAGTCCTTGTGTCGTACCTACAGTGTTAGCACCCAAGAGAGGAGGAACATGGAGGCTATGCACAGATTCAAGAGCCATAAATGGAATCACTATCAGGTATAGATTTCCTATCCCAAGAATTGAAGACTTGATGGATTGCTTGGGAGGTGCAAAGTACTTCACTAAGATTGATCTCGAGAGTGGATACCACTAGATCAGGATAAAAGAAGGTGATGAATGGAAAACAACCTTCAAAACCAATGAAGGACTTTATGAGTGGCTTGTTATGCCATTCGGTCTTAGTAATTCTCCCAGTACATTCATGAGACTCATGAATGAAGTGCTTAAAAATTTTATTGGTAAATTTGTTGTTGTATACTTAGATGACATTCTGATTTTTAGTAGAATTAAAGAGGAACATCTAGAGCATCTTAGTATTGTATTGCAAAATTTTTATGATGAGCAACTAACAATAAACTTGGAGAAGTGTGAGTTTATGAAGTAGGAACTTGTCTATCTTGGATTTGTAGTTTCAGGAGGATATTTGAAGATGGACACATCAAAGGTGGAAGCCATCAAAAATTGGCCAACACCAAAGACACCAAGTGTAGTAAGAAGTTTTCATGGTTTAGCATAGTTATACAGGAAGTTTATCAGAGGGTTCAATGAGATTTGTGCACCCATGCTAGATACCATCAAAGGAGGATTTAAGACTAAGTTTCAGTGGACCAATGCAGCTAACAAAGGGTTTGAACTTTTGAAACAAAAGGTATCTACACAACTAGTACTCATTCTTCCTAGTTTTGATAAGTTGTTCACAATTGAAGTGATGCAAGTAATATGGTAGTTGGTGTTGTTTTGAGTCAAGAGAATAGACCTGTAGCTTTCTTTAGTGAGAAGCTCAATGATGCCAAGAAGAAGTATTCATCCTATGATCTTGAGCTATATGCTCTTGTTCAAGCTCTTAGGAAGTGGAGGCACTACTTGTTTCCTAAGGAGTTTGTTGTTTACACAGATAATCAAGCTTCAATTTTTCCGAATTCACAAGATAGGTTGAGTCATAGGCATGTTAAATGGGTTGAGTATTTGCAGTCATATACTTTTTCTATTAAGCATAAGAAAGGACAGTGTAATAAAGTAGCAGATGCTTTGAGTAGAAGGCTACTAACAGTGCAAGAAGTGCAGATTCGGAGTATTGGAATTAATTACTTCAAGGACTTGTACCCCAATGATGAAGATTTTGTAGCCATTTACAAGGTTTGTCAAGAATTTCCGAATCACTTTCATAGTGAATATGTCACCTTTACCTTGCAGAATGATTTGTTGTTTAAAGGTGGATAGTTGTGTGTTCCTAAAGGATCGATGAGGGAAAATCTAATCCAAGAAAAACACAATGGATGTTTGAGTGGTCATTTTGGCCTTAATAAGACATTGGAACTTGTTCAAGGTTCTACTATTGGCCCAGAATGCAGATGGATATCAGAAGATATGTTGAGCAGTGTATGGTTTATTAGAAAGCTAAAGGTACAACTACTAATGTTGGTCTTTATCAGCCATTACCTATTCCTACAAGGCCATGGGAATGTGTAATTATGGATTTTGTGGTTGGATTACCCAAAACAAAGCTTGGTTGTGATAGCATTTTTGTTGTTGTTAACAGATTCAGTAAAATGGCACATTTTGTTCCTTGTAAAACTACTCATGATGCTAGTCACATTGCACACTTGTTTTTCAAAGAGGTTATTAGAATCCATGGTTTGCCGATTAGTATTGTTTCAGATAGAGATGTCAAATTCCTTGGATATTTTTGGAAAACTCTTTGGAAAAGACTGGGAACTAATTTGTCTTTTGGTTTAGCCTATCATCCCCAAACGGATGGTCAAACAGATGTGGTCAATAGGACACTTGGAAATCTTTTAAGGTGTTTGAAAAAACAATATGGACAGAGTTCGGATCAAGTTCTTCACCAAGCAGAGTTTGCTTACAATGATAGTGTCAACAGATGTACTAGGAAGAGTCCTTTTGAGATAGTGTATGGTATGCACCCACAAGGTATTCTGGAATTATGAGATCTTGGTAATTTGTCGCACAGAAGTGGTCAAGTTGATGATGTTGCTCAATCTATGAAGGAGGTTCATGACAAAGTCGGGTGAGCTCTCTGGGATTATTCACAACAAGTTAAAGCTAGAGTTGATGCCACACGGAGAGATGTGCAATTTTCAGTTGGAGATTTGGTGATGATACATTTGAACAAGGCTCAACTTTTGAAAGGGGTTCCCAGCAAGCTACAAATGAGGAGAATAGGCCCATGTAAAGTTTTAGCCAAGTATGGCTCTAATGCCTATAAGATTGATTTGCCATCTGATATTACTTTGTCTCCCATTTTTAATGTTGTAGATTTGGTTGTCTACAAGGGACAACTTCCCAAGGAGGATGCACGAGTTTCAGATGTTCAATAGTCACTTGTCGATCTGCCATTACTTTCTTCTTCCATGCCTCAGGCTAAGAAAGTGTTGGATTCTCGCGTTCTCAAGAAGACTAGACAACAAGTCTACATGGAACATTTGGTAAAATGGATGCATAAACCTGATTCTGAAGCAACCTGGGTCCCTGAATCAGACTTTGTGATGTCAAGAATTGATCTTTCCTTGCTGTCAAGCGTAGTCACTTGACTTCTTTGTTTTTGGGGGAGTATGGTGTAGGAGCACCTAAGGGTTGAAATGTCCTTGAGCAATTTTGGCTTGTGAGACCTTCCAGTGGTCATGTATATACATAAGGACTGGCTCTAGTCCATTGGTTTAGTGGTTTGTTTGCAGTTTTTGAAGTTTTTCCTTGTCGGTAAAACCTACCCCCAGTTGGTAAGTCTTACCCCGATGAGGTCGCCAGTGTTGGAGTAGTTGTATCAGGTATCCGTGGGAGTAGTTTCAAGTTATCCCGATGACCCGATGAGAAAGCATAGGCATGGAGTGGAGCCATCGGGTATCGGCAGATGATTTTTCTTGCTACACTGATGACCTGATGAGCCATCAGGAATCGGCAGGAGTTGTTGCACGCTACACTGATGTCTCGATGGGAGTTATCGGGTATCGGGGAGAATGGTTTCTTGTTATCCTGCAGACCCCGTAGGAAAGTTCTAGTCAAGGAGAGAGTTATTAGGTATCGAGAGGAGTGTTTTCTTACTACCCCGATGACCCGATAACAAGGTGCAAGCGGAGGAGGTGGACATTGGTGACATCGTCCATCGGGTTAACATGTTTGGAGGAGTCTTGATGACCCAATGGAAATGCCCAGGAAGCGGAGGAAAGCATGGGCTATCGGATGAAGGGATTTCTTGCTATCTCGACTCCCGATGGAAAAAGTGTGAGTGGTGGAAACTATCATCGGTCATCGGAAGTAAAGTTTTGAAGACTTCCCGATGACCCGATAGGAAGTGCAAAGCGCAGAAAGTTGACATTGGCTATCAGACGAAGGGATTTCTTGCTATCCCGACGCTCGAAAGGAAAAGTGCAAACTTTTTAACAAGCATCAGAAGCCAAGTTCTAAGGTTACGATGATCATTGTGAAACTGTTTTTCAGTTTGTAACCGTCTGTGTTTCACGATGGATGGAAAGTTTAAAAGAACAAATGGGCATTTGTAAAAGGTTGGATGTTGGATGGTTGAATACAATAGGAAATACATATAGTCTATTTTCTGGTTTTCTTTCGCTGTGTGTTGTACCGCTTCTTTTGTTAAGTTTTTCATTATAGTTTTGTAATTTAAGTTTCCTTTTTGTTGTTTGTTTCGGTGTTTTGAATTCACAGTGTAAATATGGCTCTATCTTGAACCTCCACCGTGGTATCCACATGGCCATTGGAGTTCTTTAGGAAGAGCCAAAAATGCACAGTAAGAGTAGAGAAGTAGTAGGGGAAACCAGAAGATGGCAATTGCCATTTATGCATACTGAGCCTAGGCAAGCTTGGTGATAGTCCGGCTAGGTTTCAGTAATTTTAAGGAGATAACTTGCAGGGGGAGGAAACTATTGAGAGCTGGGAAAAGGCCCAGAAGGCTACAAGCCTAAAAATGAGACATTGTGTAACCATAAGGAAAATTTTGCTAAGTCAAACAAGATGGGTGGTTTTGCAAAGAGTGAAAGAATGTGTGTGTGTCCTTTACCCCTGCAAGGATTTAGTGAACAAGATTACTTTGTGAGCTTTAGGAAGGTGAGTTAAGAAAACAAATGGTAGGGAAGCCCTTAGAAGTCTAGAGGGGTAGACTTGAAACCCGGAAAGGGATAGGAGCAAACAATTAAAGAAACCTATTTGATGATAAACTAGGTGGCCTCCCTATCACATTGGTTCTAGAGTAAATCAAAATATCATCCAAGATAACAAGGATGAACTGATCTAGATAGGTGCATAAAACCCCATTCATGAGGCTCATGAACACTAAAGGCACATTCGTCAACCCAAATCGCACCACTGTGAACTCAAAGTGACCATAATGGGTACGAAAGGTCATCCTATGAATGTTTGGATCATGGATATGCAGCTGATGATACCCGAATTTCAGATTGATCTTAGAGAACACCTTGGCTCCCTTTACCTGATTGAAGAGATCATCTATACAAGGCATGGATATTGATTCCTGATGGTCACCTTATTCAACTTTTGGTAGTCAATGCATAACCAAAGGGAACCATCCTTCTTCTTCACAAAGATAACTGGTGCACCCCAAGGAGAAACACTAGGACAAATGAACCCCTTGGCCAACAATTCCTCAATCTACAACTTCAACTCACTCAACTCCCTAGTGGTCATCCGATACGATACTCTTGAAATAGGTTCTACTCCAGGAACTAAGTCAATGCGAAAGTCTATATCTCGCTTCAGAGGCATTCCAGGAATGTCACTAGGAAACACATCGACATACTCCCTAAGAAGAGGGTGACTATCAAAAGAGACTTCCCAACTCTTCTCCTCATCCAAGTCCTCAAGATAAACTACAAAAAGTTGGCACCCCTGATTCATACATTGCTTAAGATGCATAGTAGAGATCATACAGAGGGATGTTGGTCTATGAATCCCAACTATTTCTACTTTCCTGCCATGGTCATCTAAACACTCTATTGTCTTCTGATAATGGTCCACACTAGAACTGGGTGATTCTAACCAATCCATCCCCAACACAACTCCATAAGACCCGAAAGGAATGACTCGAAGGTCAGCAATGGTAGCAAAGGGTCCTAGGTCCAACTCACACCTCAGAATGAAGGAATCTATGGTCACGCGAGAACTGGTAGCCAACTCTACTTGCCACCTATCCACCTATCTAGCAGACGTGAGCCCATACAACTCCACAATGGAAGAAGCTATAAATGAATCAGAAGCACCCAAATCAAATAGTACTAAAATAGATATACCACCCAACACACTTGTGGTCTCAATAACGGTGCCCTGATGCTCTGCCTGGCGGTTATCAACCATTGCAAATACTTTGTGAGATCAACCTGTATCCCCAATGGTGGGCTCAGAAGCAGAAGATCTCTGAGTCCCTATCTGACAAGATCTCTGTGGACAATGAGAAGCTATGTGACCATATTGGCCACAGGAAAAACACTCCTCTGCCAAAACCTCTCCCCTAGAAGGAACACCAAACTGCTGAAAACTACCCCTACTAGGGGCCTGAGAAACACTCTGCGAAGACTGACTCAGAAAACTCTTCCTAGCTCACTACCAGTTCTTGTCCTTCCTGTACTAAGGATTACCCCCATGTTGACCCTAAAAATATTTCTACCTAGGCTAGAACTTCTTATGCAGCTTCTGCTAACCACCCTTGGTGGGTGCGTGAAAACTCCTAAAAGGTACAAGAACCTGAGACTGACCACCTCTAGCCCCAAATCCATCAGATGGTGAACTACCAATCTGAGCTGCAATTTGTCCACCATGTGTTCAGGATAAATTATGCTCCACTAGCCAAGCTTTCGCTATGGCTAACTCTACAGATGTTGGATCAAACACCCAAACTCCTCCACTAATATAGTCATTCAGACCTCTAATAAAGTTCTGCACCAACATAGCCTCATCATTCCCTATACCAGCATATTGCTTGATCTCATAAAATCTATGCTCATTTTCTCTATAGTCATCCCCATCTGGCGCAACTCGTGGAACTCGTCTACACGATGCTACCTCCACTGAACTAAAAGGAAACAAGTCCTGAACCTCTCCGAAAATAACTCTCATGAAGTTGAACCTATGTCCACATTAATCTTCTGCTTCTCAAGTCTCCACTAGGTGGAATTGAAACCTCTGAGATGCATGATGGCGGATCTCGCCTTGGTGTTGCTGCCATATGGATGCATGGCAAAACACTAGTCTAAATCAATAAGCCAAGTCTCAGCCTCCAGTCCACTGCTTGAACCATCAAATGTGGGAGGGCGAGATCTCAAAAAATCCTTCATGTGACCAACAACTACAGCCTCCTCATCAACTGCATTCTCTCTCCTCCTAGGGGACCTCTCTCTATCTCTATCCACGTGCTCAAACTAGTGAGATTCTCCAAACTTCATATTATCCTACTTCTCAACCTCAGGTCTAGGGTCGAATCGAGCTAGGACCTCCTAAAATGTTTGACGCAACTCATCCCTCTCAAGAACCCGCTGAACACTAGGCTTCTCACTATGCTGACTCACATCCCTCTGATCACTCAGGTGATCTGATTGATGTTGCTCTTCCTCAACACTCTCATGAGTATCCAAAGGTGAATCATTTTGACGTGCAGCCTTATGACCATGTCCTCTACCTCTACCTTGACCACAACCATAGTCGCGACCATGACCTTTACCCTTACCAGCCATAATCCTATCAACAACACCACAAGAATAAAATTTTAGATCTCCAGCAAGGATACTAACAAGGAAGACACATGCACTAAGTCTTAGCAATTGGTCTAGTTAGATGGGATCATATGAAACCAGAGTACCCAGTGTTGAAACTTGGGATCTGATACTAATCAGAGTGTCGCAATAGAAGCATGGCGGTCCCATAACCCACAGGTCCAAGGATCGAAACCTGGCTCTGATACCAATTGTAATTCTCCACCAAGAAACTCTAAAGGATAAAGCTAAAAACACTCGAAAATAGTGCAAAACATTTTTTTTAAACAATATTGAACTAAAAGATGCATTAAGATAAACGTCGCATTTAATTTGCACATGCGGAAGACTTAACTTAAGCTCCTACAGGATTTCCAACGAAGATTACTCAATTAAACTAATTAAGAATAAGGTTGATTGATCTAACTCAAGGTAGTATGGTTACAACAAGAACATAGCATTAAAATTTCATTAGGAGATTACAATAAGCATGTTTGAATACATACAACCATATTTATTTACATTACATTGTGAAATCTACATTCATCATAGTTCATTACATTGCATTTAATCCATAATTCCATTCATAAAAATAAAATATCTATCACCTAGGTTACACCATAATTACATTGCATTTATAATGCCAAGTCTCATAAGAATACATAATGATTACATCATAATTACATCTTGCGATGAAGGAATACATAAAAAATGATACATCCAACCACATAAGGTCCAAGAAATACAAAAATGCTCCAAGAAGAACAAAGAGGATCTAACTGGTACATGAGATGATCAAATCCACAAGAACAAATGGAGCACCTATGAAGCCAACCCTCGCAAGAAAGGAACAAACACCCAATGAAAAGTGGCACTACCACCCGACCATGTGGCCCATAAAGGAGCCACCCCACCATGCTAGGAGATAGTAATAAGACCCTCTAGAAAACCACAAAGAATGCACACATGGTCTAAACATTACATTGGGTAACCACATAAAACATACACACACAAATATGACTCCACAATAATACTCCAGGCGACATCAATAAGACTACACATCAGTGAACATAAGGGAAGAGTGTCATTGTATAGCTTTGAATGGTTATCTTGGTAGGCCTCCATAGGGCCCGACCCCCATCCTAGGTTATCCTGACAATCTCTCCCGAACCCCTGGCCCCATCCAAGTCTCATGCGGTCCAACAAACCATTCGTGAGGACAAGGTGGTTGGTTTTTACATTCCATGCCTTCCCACTACATCCTGAGTTTGTACAAGAACTCAACCATGAGTGGGGTACAATTAATCTTAATTAGTATTTAAGCTACCCAAACCCCCTAATATATTGTTAGGTTATTACTTAATTATCCAACTTTCGAGGGGATTATCCTGGCAGCCACTTTGGGCTCGGCCCCCACTTGGAAGCCACTCTTCCCTATGACAGGACACTATCCAAAAAGAAGTCCAAGGCAAAAACAAAAAATCCAACCATACACTAGGATTTCAAATAGAACTGAAGAAATACACTTGGTCACTCAAACCCTTCCATCTAGGTTTAACCAACTGGAGGTATGATACAGACAATTCAGTCTACTCACAAGACAAGACCACATAGGGAAAAAGTATGAAAAGGTCAAAATCAACATATACCCAATTGACTTGCACAACGACCTTATTAAGAAGGCATACCCACGCACACATGAAAATTTCCCCTTTAAATAAAATTAAGCCATTTTAAGGTCTCGAACCAAAATGACAAAAAAACAAGTTTCATTTGCAATACAATTTCTACTTAATCAATAACGAGTAAAGCCAAACATATATGAAGCAAAACCATTAATTACATTCAGATATAGATTTGCTTTTCCATCTAGTTCATATTGACCAAGTTTTACTATAATTTATAAATTGCAATTTAAACCAATCTCTTACAATAATTTCCCAAAAGCAATATTAACCTCCAGTCCATATTTACTAACATCAATTTATAAATTTTTTTTAAAATAATATATAAATTAGACATATATGTATGTATGTATGTATGTATGTATGTGTATGTGTGTATTTGTATGTATGTATGTATGTATATACATATATATACATATACATATATATGCATGTATATATATATAATATATATACATATATATACACATACATACATATACATATACATATGTATATATGTACACACACACACACACACACACACACACACACATATATATATATATTGATGCTCTACAAAATGGGCAATGTTAGACAAAAGCGTGTGGTCGTATAACACACAAAAACACAAGAAACAAAGACAAACGTTAGTGTTAATCAACCAAAAACTAGTCTAAGCAGATATACCAAAAGAGACACTAAAAACATGATAAAATATTTAAATATGGAAGCAAATACAACAAGGCACCTCCAAATGCCTTCTAACATGCTTTTAGCTCCTTCTCCCTTGTTCCTCTTCTCTCCAAGTTCCAAATTAGTGTAGCTCTCAACAACTTTTTGCACTATGGATGCCTTATGGAGGTTCAAGATTGTAGATGATTATGAAAAGTATGTAAATGCAAGCTTAATAACCAAAGAAAGATGAGTTATCTAAATGCTATTTATTACTTTTAATCAAAAGAGTGAATATGACTAATTATGTTAAAATGCTCTCTAAAATTCTCTATAACTTAGATGCATACAAGTTTTCAAGATCTGGATTATGAAGAAATGGGCTCTATTTATAAGAAAAATGGAGCAATGGATGGTTGAGATTGAATAATCTCAACAAGGGTCAGGATTGAATGATATTCAATCCATGTGAGGGATTTCAAACCAATCCCGGGATGACAAGTGTCAACATGAGAGGGGTTGAATGCTTGACATGACCAGAGAGTTAACTTGGGAGTTAAAGTCAAGGTTGGGTTGAGTGAATAAATTCTTTATTCAAAGAATAAAGCTTTTATCCAATGGATAAACTCTTGTGCAAAAGGTTAAAGGGATAACCATGGTCAAAGCAATAAATGCTTGAGGAGACACATGAGTCACAAGAGGGTTGAGTTAGGGGTTAACCATAAATGGTCATGTAAGAGCCATAAGTGGTTTGAAGACTTTAGAGGTTAATTTGTTGAACACACAAAGCATTTAATGTTTTTCAAAAACTTTGAAGTCTTTGAGAAGTGACTCCAAGTTGCTTAGGGATGTGACAATATTTAGGGGATGGATTAGGCTAATTAGGAAGGGTTTAGAAGAATCTAGAAGGGGGTTAGGATTGAAAGTGGGTTTGGTGGGTGAGGGAAAATAGGATTTTAATTAAATTAAAATTAATTTATTTCAACTTGTAGTTGCAACTTGCATCTGTAGGAAAATGCAAGTGGGGAGGGAATAAATGATTTTAAATAAATATTTTTAATTATTTATTTAAAAGAAGAAAGGGGATTAAATTAAATAAATAAGATTTATTCATTTAATTGATTGTGAATTTGGTTTAATGAATTAATTAAAATAAATTGAATATTTATTTAATTAATAGGAGAATGTTTTGAAGATGAATTAATTAAATATTAATTTAATTAATTGATGGCTAGTGGGTTTTTAATCAAATAAATAGCAAATATTCATTTAATTAAAATGGATAGATTTATGTGACTACATTTGCCCCTCTTTGAGACGGTGCAGTTTTTCGCGTTGTTTCAAAGAAATAAAAATAGGTGTGAAGAAATATGCTCCATAAAATGTTAATTTAATGGGTGGTATGCCCCCTCGAGAGATGGGCCGAGAAATTTCGAAAAAGAATAAAAATTGGTAGAAGAGAAGATTTTAGCAATACTGGTGAAAAAATAGAAGAAATCAGAGATAAAATGGAGAAATGAGAGGCTCGGGAAATTCACGAGGACCATGGCGGTGAGCAGGGGAAAATTAAGGTTACGACGAAGGGTATATATGGGGAGGAAGGGGTGAAAACGGGTTCATTTGCATTCGCGTCCATAGTGAAAATTGAGCTCTGGGAGTGACCTTTTGGAAGAGCAAGCAGCAGTTAGGATGTTGGTTCCCATAGCAGAGCACTGATTAGAGAGAGTTTGACAATCCCAGCGGCCAGACGACTACGGATCAGCGGTATGTGATTTTGAATTTTTGAATTTTATGCATTTTTGATATGTTTTTTGCTGAGTCCAAGTTGAGTCAACACAATAGCACTAAAACTGTGTTTTGGTGTTGTTGTCAACTAAATTAGCACTACTGTGCTGCTATAGTGCTTTTGCATAGTGGTTTTAGCACTTTTGTCAAGTCTAGCGCTATGATATAGCCGCTTTAGTGATGTTGTTTGTGTAGCGCTATTGAGTAGTTGATTGAGCGCTATTGTTGTGAAGTAGTGCTATAGTATAGTCAATGTAGCGCTATTGTTGGTTTAGTGCTATTGCATAGTTGATTTAGCATTTTTGTGATAGTATTAGTGTTGTTGTGTTCAAAATAACGCTTATGTGTAGGAAAATAGATGCCCTAGTGTGTTTGGAAAAAGAATCTTCCGATGCCAATGATGGATGGATGGAGATGTGAGGTGAGAGTTGTTTTGAACCATAGCAGCCCTGATGAGACTTAGGTCATTAGGATAAATGTTTGTTGTAGTCTATGTGTGCCATGATTGCTTACATGTTGAGACTCAAAGATACTTGATCAAAGTATCTATTGATAGTTTAGGTTTAAACTTAAGAAAGTTTAAAATAAAACAACTGATGATGATGGTTGATGCACGTGTGTAGGAGGATCCTCGCGTCTTATAGATGCGTGAGAGACATCCCACCACACAGGTGTTGCACAATCAATTGACAGAGGCCGAGGTAGATTGCATTGCAGAGACAGGCCTGTATGATGTTATGTATATGCCCATGACTCAGACGAATCGTGGGTTGATCACATCATTGGCAGAGCGATGTCATAGTGAGACATGGACATTTCACTTGGCGCAGGGGGAGATGACAGTGACACTGGAGGATGTATGGCGCATCCTGCACATTCCTATTCAAGGAGAGCTGGTGAGCTATGACCGGGCATGGGGGACATTAGCAGTGCAGAGATTTTTTGATGAGGATGTTTTCATTGATGATGGGTCGATAACCTGGGAGGATATAGAAGCTTTATATGAGCCATTACCAGCAGTGCTATCAAGGATTGTTGGGGGACTGCTTTATCCAGATCGACGATCACATGGACTTGTCATTGGTTGGGGTCAGGTGATCGAGCAGATGATTACATAGGGGACCCGGTTTGAATGTGGACCATGCGTGCTATCGCACTTATATTGGGATCTATATAAGGTAGCATACTGAGGGAGGGGCTCATTGGGAGTGGGTATCACATTACTGCATATCTGGGCCTAGGAACACCTACCGGTTACCCGACCAGTTAGTTTGAGATTTCGAGCAGTGGACCAGCCATATGTATACATGTATGGAGGGATGATGAGTCAGCCCCACCTGGGGAAGTTAGAGTGGTGGTGGCGGATACTAGATGATCTGGATACAGTGATCTAGAGGCCATATATTGAGTGTGAGCCCTAGGAGGATGATGCAGAGGCTTTTCCATATGTGTTCATGACACGATACCTCATTGGTAGGACAACCTACAATGTGGAGAGACAGCTTCTTGTAGACACCTAAAATTAATATTTAATTAATTTAAGTCTATCAACATAATTAATTAACTTTAATTGTGTTATCTTTATTCCTCTCAGAGTCAATTAAATCTAATTTAATTATTTCTGTCACTATAGTCTAATAAGTAATTTATCAAATAAATTAATTATTCCCTTATTCTTCTAAAGTCCTCTCAATAATTATTTCCTCTAAACCCACTCAGTTAATTAATTCTAATTAATTAACCTAGTCATGTGATTCCTACAAATCACTTTTCCTAATCTTACTCAGTCTAAATAATTCTTCTAAAATCTCTCATAATCATGATTATCGGTATTCTCCAATTTTTAATTCCCACTCATGTCACATCAACATTGAGTCTCTCAAAGAAATTCAGATTTCTTTGAATCCCTCAATACATCCTTATTTTGGAATTTTTAATTCCTCAAGTTTGAAATTCAAATTTCTCCTCCCTTTTTCCAAAGGGATTTTATATTCCTGTTTATTTTCCCAAAGCACCCTTGATCCATGTCTTCTATCTAAAATCAATCTCAACCATTCATAATCAAATCAATCTTGGCCCTCCATTGGCCTTCTCCAATCTATAAATTGGAGCCTATTCTCCTCACAAAAGGATCCACTTCTCATAGCATCCTCATGCTACTCAATTCTCCTCTCATCCTCTTCTAATCCTCTCTCAAATCTATCAAATTCATAATTCATTACTCAAATCCAATTCAATAATCCACTTACCTTGTTGAGCACAAGGAGAGCAATCCACATTCACTCCATCTCTCTCCAACTCTCCATTTGTCAAACTTTGGAACTAGCAAAGTTCATGGAGGCAAGGAGGACAAGGAAGAGCTACTTGCAATGGGAGCTTCATGAGTATATTTCATTTATATTGTCTTATTTTCATGATGTTCTTGTCTAATCTTCTTTGATATCTCATTTAAATGGTTTTTAGGTTTATTGAATATCAATCGTGCACTAACCATCTTATTGTGAGACATTTTGGCACGCCCGGTGGGACCCACATCCTGAATTTAACAAAATTTTGAGTTTTTTGTGAAGGTTTTTCGTCAGAATCACGCTTCAGCGCGACCGTTTCTGAATCAACGTAAGCGCCTATTAATCAGCGCAACCGCCTCGGGTTCGGCGCGACCACAGAAAAAAAATCAATTTTTTTTTGGCGGCTCTGTGTTTCAGCGCGACCGCTCTGCACATTCTTCTATCTTCGCCTCATTCTTCCTCTTCTTCATTCTTCTCTCTTCTCGTTTCTGTTTTTGTTTCAGCGCGATCGCTCTGCGATTAGCACGAGTGTTTTTGTGAAAATTTGAATTTTTAATTTTGGGCGCTAACTTTAGTTGTATCAATGCAAGCGCCCGCGTATCAACGCGACCACCTACGTATCAATGCAAGCACCTGCTAATCAGCGTGACTGTATTTTTTCTGTTTCTGTTAATTATTTGTTTAAATTTTAATAATCTATTTGTTAGTGCGAGCGTCCGTGCTTTAGCGCGTCTGTGTACAAATCAGTGCGACTGCAGAAATTAATTTTGTTTTTTAGTCATATTTCCTTTATCTTAACTCTATTTTCTTCCAAACTCCACTAGATCCCCCGAAATTCCATTTTTCACATTTCCTTCCTTGGAGACCTTATCCCAAAATCCCACATTCCTTTATTTTTAGGGTTTGCCATAACTCCTTCCACTTTTATCCAATCACTTCCAATTTTTTTCATATTGTCTATCTCCAATTTTTCCTTCTTTGTCCCTCTTGGACATTTTTTTTCATTCCTTCACCTCTCCTCCAAAAATCCCCATTTTGTGCTTGCTTATCCCTTGGAAAGTGGCAAAAACCTAGTCAAACCCCATTTACCCATCAAAGTTTCCTCCAAATCCACATTTGTCATTAGTAGAAAAGTTTTTATTCTTGTTTTTCTACTCATTCCCAAAAAATAAAATAAAATTTGTCATTCTTTTGCAAGACGCTTGTTGAAGACTTCATTTTCAAACTACTAATCCACTTTTTTGCAGGTTGCCTAAAGAAATCTGACCAAACATTGTGTTTTTCTTAATCATTTATTCTAGGCACCTAAATCTTAATTAGGGGTAAAAGAACTCTTTCTTTTGTGTTTGAGAAAAGTGTAGAGGTAGGAGAGTATGCTCTTGTCTACATAGACAATCAGAAATCCCGACCCTTGAACCTTTTCTTGTTTGATTGCATGCTTACCCTTAGTGAGTCTGTCCTCCCAACTTGCTCTTTGAGAAGGTAAGAGGGGAATGACCCAAGTGAGTACACCCGGACCTGGGGTTCCCAACTCACTATAATAATTAGGCCATTGACTACGAAAGGGTCAATGGTTAGGGCTACATGAGAGTTCACTCTCACATTGGGTGCTTAGTAGGATCCTAGAGATCTCAATCATGCTTGCGTGACTACTAAGTTCTTGATGCTTCGTTGGGCTATATACCTCAATTGCGCTTGCGCAACTGTGAAGGGTAGCTCCTCATGGGAAGCCTTACTAAACACCTTATTCATAGTGGCTAAAAACCTTCTAGTCATTGGTGTAGAAGGTCAGACCTCCGAAGCCGCCCATATTTTTATGGCCCTTAGTAGAGACACAAAGTTCGCCATGAGGAGTTTTCATGGGAATTGATGCTTGGTTGCCCCGAGAAGTGAGTGTCGTGGAGGGGAGCCAGTGGGGTCAAGCATCTAAATGTCTGCTCTAGGTAAGCGTAGCTGGGAAACCAATTGGGATCCATTGACTATTGTCTTTTCTTGCCATAGGATATGTTGTGAAGGAGCATGAGTGTCTTTTGAGTCTAACTTCTTTTGACCATTGTGTTTTCTTTACTTAACATCTCTTGCCAAGTCCATCCCCCACAACCAATCAATCATCCCTCTTTCCAAATTCCATCTTGCCACCATCAAATATTCAATCAATTTCTATCTACCCAATAAATTCTCCAACCCCCAATCCACTTTCATCCATTCAATCAATAATCCTTCCTCAACTAACATTCATTCTTCCTCTAATCCAATCAAATCTCCAAAATTCCAATCAATCAAAACCAATCAAATCCAACTCAATCCAATTCAATCCAATCAAATTCAATTCAATCCAATCCAATCCAAAACAATCCAATTCAATCCAATCTAATCCAATTCAATCCAATCCATTCAATCAATAAACCAATCCAATCAAATCAAGTCCTAATCCAAGGACCAATCCAATCAAGCCAAGTCCTTATCCAAGGACCAATCCAATCAAACCAATTCCAATCCAAACCAAATCCAATCCAACTAATCTAATCCAATCAAATCCAAATCCAAATCCAATCAAGTCCTAATCCAAGGACTCATCCAATTCCAATCCAAATCAAATTCAATCCAATCAAACCAAGTCCCAATCCAAGGACTCATGCAATACCAATCCAATCAAATCCAATTCCAATCAAGTCCTAATCCAAGGACTCATCCAATTCCAATCCAAATCAAATCCAATCCAACTAATCTAATCCAATCAAATCCAAATCCAATCAAGTCCTAATCCAAGGACCAATCCAATTGAACCAATTCCAATCCAAATCAAATCCAATCTAATCCATTCAATCCAATTCATTCAATCAATCAACCAATCAAATCAAATCCTAATCCAAGGACCAATCCAATCAAGTCCTAATCCAAGGATTAATCCAATCAAATCAATTCCAATCCAAACCAAAATCTAATCAAATCTAATCCATCATCATTCCAAGCCAAGTCCTAATCTATCATCATTCCAAGCCAAGTCCTAATCCTCATCTTCATTTAACATCATCTTCATAATCTTTCCCCTCCAAAACATATCTATCTAATTTGAATCTAATCCTTCACTCTCAACATGACTACCCATAATTTCAAAGCTTGGTATGAGAAGATGCTCACTGAAATTCATGAACTTGCCTACCAAGTTAATCCCATTATCTCCCACTCGCCTATCATACCTTCATCCATCCCATCTCACCACATTGAACCTAATCCCAATCTATACCATATCTCTTATCCTTCCTCTACCTTCGACAAGGTAAATCCATCTTATTCCCCATCCATAAATCTATCTTATTCCCCATCCATATCTCCATCTTATTCCCCATCCATATACTCCTCTAATAAAATATGTATACCTCCATCTCCCTCCCCATCTACATCCCAATCCCCATCCTTCTACAATGCATTCATTACCTCTACTCCCCATCCAAATCCTTCACTCCATAGTCCTCCAATCATTAATCCTAATTCCCCAATCCATTATTCTAATCCTCCATCCAATTCCAATCCCAATCCTAATCCTCCATCCAATTCTAATTCCAATCCCAACCCCAATCCTACATCTAATCCCAATTTTCCATCTAATCCCAATCCTCCAAAATCCATATTGTCCACATCCTCCAAATCCATCATCCATAATCTTATCCAAGACATGCTAGCAAAGGAGACAAAATCCTCACCTCAAAGAAAAGTGGCCAAGTCTCCTCAAGTCCTCCATCCACCCCAATCACCTCCACCTCAAAACAAATCCCAAACCTCCGCACTTCATGATACCGTCATTCCTCCATCCACCCAAGTTGAAGCTTCCATACCTTCCTCCATCACACAATCCCCACAACTCTAAACATGCCAAAAGCTTGTTCCAAAGCATGCTAGCATAGAAACCTCTCCATCTCATGATGTATATCCCTCCACTCCATCTAATGATCCCATCCCCTCCACTTCCTCTCATGATCATATGATTCCTCTATCATCGCATGATCCTCTTCCATCTCATGATCCAATCACCCCTCCCTCTCCAACTCATGATACCCTCCCTACTCAAGATCAAAGTATCCCTTCATCTCCATGTCATGATCCCAATCCATCTAAAGATCCTAATCTTCCTTCCACATCTCATCCCCTTCAAAATGGACTTGCATCTTGTTTCCAAAATAATAAGGGTCCTCGAGATAATTCTCAAGATGTTGGTACATCCTTTATTCCTCCTAAATCCAAATCTCCCTCATACAAATCAAAATCCTGTTATCCTTCATCTTCTGCATATATTTTGGGACCCTCTATTCCAAAGTTAAACCCTTCATTCCTTCCATCCATCCCTCCATCCACCACTCCATCACCTCAAATAATCCATAAGAAAGATCAACAAAGGCACACATCCTTGGATGCCTCCCAACACTCTCTTTCCACCATCCCATCCATAATATCCATCAATCCTTCATCCTCATCCACCCATCCCATTGCTATTGAAAGCAATTTGGATGCCCAATCTAAAAAGCATAAAGCTCAAAATCCACAAAAATCAAAGGATCAACATGTCCCCTCAAAACGACATGCTCAAAAGAAAAATGTGATCCGAAAGAAAGAAAAATCAAAAAGGCCACAAAGGCCCCAAAGGAAAAAATCAAAAACTATGTGGATTCCCAAAGAAGCAATGCATCCCAAAGTAAAATCAAAATTGGCATCCAAAATTTCTCATCCAAAAGCACCATCCATTCATAAGTCCTCAAATCCTCCATCTAACACTCCTCCATCTCCAAAATCCATTTTGCGTCCTTATGTCCCAAAATCCACCATCCCAACTCCTTCTATTTTGTGTCCTCATTTCCTAAAATCCACACTTTATCCCCCATCCAATTTAAAGTACTCTCCTCCACTACTCCACCACCCTTCAAGGTGTGTGCCAATGTTGATCTTCCACAAGTTCTTCAAAACCCCATCCATTATGCACCATCCATTTTTCACAATCCCATTCTGTTAGTCCAATCCTTTCAAAATTCTTATCTTCCACCCCCTATCTATTTCATCTCCTCAATTATTGTTACCAACATCTACGAGCATACCTCTAGTTCAAAAAAAATACTAAGGGATACTAGCTATGGAACTAGATGCTTGAGTCCTCCCTTCCTCCTTCATGCATCCACTATCTTCCATGTCCACTCATCCTCATCCTTATCCATCCAAACTATTCCAAAAATTCAAAAATTCAAAAAAATCAAAAAATCAAGAAAAATGCAATTTTTTTTTTTTAAATCAGAAAAAAGTAAAGAAAAATTATTTCATCCAATGGTAAAAACCACTTCTTGTGTCACCTTGGGTAAGTACCATGATGAAAACTTGGCAAACAATCACCATGTGTAATCCCCTCATCCCCTTGCACTCTACACTTGGGGGCAAGCTTCATCCACACAATCCTCCCATCCATCTACATCATATCTAAGTCCATTCTCCTTTCCTATCTTTGATCTTGACTATCATATCCACATCCTCCATCTCATATCCCTCATCCTATCAAAATAAATCCTCCATTCCTATCTTCCATTTTGATCATATAAGAGGCAAAATAATATATAGGCATGCATGCTTTGGAGCACACAAGCCTTAAATCCTTTACCATCCATATCCATTACATATTATCCTTCAAACTCATACATATTTATCCACCATCCTTGCATCCTTAATTCCACTACCTCTAGTCCTATCATTCATTCCACTACCCTTAATGGGGTATTTTTATCTACTTTGTAGCATAGTCCTTGGGTCTCCATCACCCTACCCTCCATCCTTTATTCCTCCATTTCCTATGCATATCCAATCCACTTTATCCATCTATCCAAACAATACCTTCATCCCTCATCCATCTATCCTCTTACCAATCCTTGGTTCTCTCTTGTCATTAGTTCCATTCAATCAAATCCTATTCATTCAATCAAATCCTATCCACCAATCCACCCCATCCAATCCAATTTCTAATCCAAATTCTTCATCTCTTCCAATTTAATCATTAATCCCATCCTCAATCCAATCCTAATCAATCATCTATCCCCTTTTCATCCTATCCTTCTTCTAATCCTATCCAACCCATCAGACTGAGCTTTCCCCATCTACCTAAGCTCACATTGACTTGTGCCTAATCCAAGCACCCATCCATCCTTTGCTAATCAAATCCAAGCAACAATCCTCTCATATGCAGATCTTGCACATCCAACTTGTCTTTTGTCATCCATCGATCAATCCATCACCCTGCTTATCGGGATGCCTCCTTCCCTAGTCTGACAGCTTATCCAAATCCATATCCTACTCTTGGAAAGAGATGTCAGTTGGTCATGTGCATATGGTTTGCTTGCTTGAGCTTTTCTCTTTGTTTTCATCTGGTGTCCCAGGACTATACTTGTTCAGGACTGCCTTGATCATCCTATATCTTGGTATGTCCTCGCTGGTGTATAATGGGGCATAGTTTTCATGGCATGGTGTGTTTGAAGGTCTTCCTTGTACGAACCGACAACCCTGCATTAGTGTTTATCAACACTTGCATGATTGTGTGCAAGGCATTCCTGTTCGACTGAGTGTTAGTCCATGCCTTGGATCTTTATATCATCCTAGTTCTTATAATCAGTGGTGTAGACTATCCATGGCAATATCAAATCTAGGTTTTCTCTCTATAGTTGCTCAACAAGAAATCCAATCCATTTATCATTTCCTTGCCTCATTTCATTCACAACACTACAACTCATCCTACTTCCCTCTTTCATTATCTTCATCCTTCATCACTTATTCTTCTAATTCCTTTCGAGAGCACACCCATTTTCTTCAAACTAGCATGTCCTCTTGAGGGGGCATACCGCTTCTTCCTCGTCATCCTTCCTTCTTATCATTGTTCCTCATCTCATGACTGGGGCATCATGCTACTAGTCCTTATCCTTTTTCTTCATCTCATGACTGGGGCATCATGCTACTAGTCTTTATCATTTTCTTCCACTGTGTTTTATTCTTCTTTGATATAACATCATTTCACGACACTATATCAAAGAGGGGAAAAATGTAGACACCTAAAATTAATATTTAATTAATTTCAGTCTATCAACATAATTAATTGACTTTAATTGTGTTATCTTTATTCCTCTCAGAATCAATTAAATCTAATTTAATTATTCCTGTCACTATAGTCTAATAATTTATTTATCAAATAAATTAATTATTCCCTTATTCTTCTAAAGTCCTCTCAATAATTATTTCCTCTAAACCCACTCAGTTAATTAATTCTAATTAATTAACCTAGTCATGTGATTCCTACAAATCACTTTTCCTAATCCCACTTAGCCTAATTAATTCTTCTAGAATCTCTCATAATCATGATTATCATTATTCTCCAATTTTTAATTCCCACTCATGTCACATCAAGATTGAGTCTCTCAAAGAAATTCAAATTTCTTTGAATCCCTCAATGCATCCTTAGTTTGGAATTTTTAATTCCTCAAGTTTGAAATTCAAATTTCTCCCCCCTTTTTCCAAAGGAATTTTATATTCTTGTTTATTTTCCCAAGGCACCCTTGATCCATGCCTTCTATCTAAAATCAATCTCAACCATTCATAATCAAATCAATCTTGGCCCTCCATTGGCCTTCTCCAATCTATAAATTGGAGCTTATTCTCCTCACAAAAGGATCCACTTCTCATAGCATCCTCATGCTACTCAATTCTCCTCTCATCCTCTTCTAATCCTCTCTCAAATCTATCAAATTCACAATTCATTACTCAAATCCAATCCAATAATCCACTTACTTTGTTGAGCACAAGGAGAGCAATCCACATTCACTCCATCTCTCTCCAACTCTCCATTTGTCAAACTTTGGAGCTAGCAAAGTTCGTGGAGGCAAGGAGGACAAGGAAGAGCTACTTGCAATGGGAGCTTCATGAGTATATTTCATTTATGTTGTCTTGTTTTTATGATGTTCTTGTTTAATCTTCTTTGATATCTCATTTAAATGGTTTTTAGGTTTATTGAATATCAATCGTGCACTAACCATCTTATTGTGAGTCACTTCCTGGCAGAGTATTGAGATAGTTTGGGTAGTGGCAGGGATTGCGTAGTGGTTTTGGAGAGTATGCACAGGTAGTCCGAGAGAGGTACCTATGGGGACCAGTGTTACCATATGATCAGGCATTGGCAGAGTTTCGCACACTATAGGCGAGACCATGGCATATGAGGTCGAGGATGGTAGATGTTGGGGTGTCAGAGGAGTATACGCAGTATATTGTGGCACATCCGATTCTGCGGATATCAGATCCAGTAGAGCTGATTCCAGATTTTGAGGAGGATAGGGGACAGAGATAGAGGAGAGGAGGTTGTGGAGTAGTAGGTGGACTAGGGAGAGGGGATGGTGGTGGTGGGGATGGAGGAGGTGGTGATGGAGGAGGAGGAGGAGGAGGGGGTGGTGCACGATTACAACAGAGAGGGAGAGGTGGTTAGCCATTGCGGCTATCTCAGGGACCTTTGATGTAGGGAGGTATGAGATTAGGTGATAGGGATGCAGGTGAGGGACAGGCACCTATGGATACAGGGGAGGGAGCCACTAGAGAGGGAGCCACTGGAGAGGCACCTATGGATATGGGGGAGGGAGCTACAGGTGGAGATCTGCGGGACCATATGATACTATTTTTGTAGACTCAGCTCGAGGATATGGAGGTAGAGGTAGCAGCTAGAGATGTGTAGTTGTTTGCACGAGAGTCGGAGCTGAGTGTAGTGCTGTGGGAGAGAGATCAGGCCATGGAGAGATTTGCGGCATCGCAGGAGAGAGTACGGGTAGGAGCAGGAGTAGGAGCGCAGGGTCCTACTGGGGATGCGATGAGGGAGATGTGATGAGCACAGGAGGAGTTTGATTATTGGCAGTGGTGATATGAGCAGGCGGTGCCAACTAGTCAGCGAGTACTTAGCTATTCACAGATGTGGCGGGCGAGATCAGAGCGGTCTCAAAGGATGCAGAGCAGTGATGGTGTGATGGGTCCTCCACGGAGAGATAGATCAGGCTAGTGGGGGAGCAGGTGGTGATGGTGGTGCAGCATCCGGTCAGAGTGGCATCTGAGAGAGCTTTTTGTATGCATGTTTTTACATTGTCAATTTGGACTGTGTCTTGGATGGCTCTTGGTAGCTGATATTTTGGACTTCATTGTACTCTGATACATGTATGTTGTTGGCGATATGATATGATATATGAGGAGATCCCATATTTTGTGTTGATATGCATTTTGATGACATGTGTGGATGCTTATGCAGGATGATGATCTTATGATTTTATGCTCAAATGGATAGTTGTACTTGCTATATGTATGTGTTTATGAGATGATTCCTATATGCATGTTTTATGATGATTTATTCTTACATGATGTCTATATGCATTTTTGTTTATGAATGGGATGCTAACATGTGGATGCAGGCTGATATATGTGTGCATGATGTGTTGGTGATGTAATGCCTATTTTAAATGATGATTATGTATGCATAATGAAATGATGATGATGATGGTACTTTGGATTGTATGTTTGATGAGACAATGAGATAATGATATGCAATGATGTTATGATATAATGCGATAAATGAATGATTTATATATGTAAATGCATCTAGATGTTTGTTAGATGAGTGGAATATGAATAAACAAATGTAAAGTACAAATGTTTAAATGATGATTTCTAAATGAACGCATATGTATAATGTATGAACCAATGTTGAGGCAAATGGTTTTATTATGATTCTAAATGGAGAAAAAAATATGATGAAGTGAAATGATAATGTAATGATAATGCAACTTATGGGTAATGAATAACTGCACCTTAATGCAATTAAAAAGGAGAATGAATTCATTGTAATGAATCCTAAATGAAATGAAATGAATGAGTATAAGAATATACTAAATGGATAAATGAATGCACTTAACTAACGGATAGATAAATAAATGTATGCAACTATGGAAATATAAACAAATGTATGGTACACACGTGTTTAAATGATGATAAATGATGATTGGTAACTAACACTAAATGAATGCATAGTAATGGCTAATGATAGTAAATGCAAACAAGGACAATTTTATCATATAAATGAATCTAAATGTCATGATTATGCAATTATGCAATGATATAATGAGACTAATGCCAAGAAATGATAATGAACTATATGTAGTTTTATGCAACTAAATGATATGAAATGAACTCTATGCAAATGCAACTAAATGTAATGATGAAGATATGATCATGATAGATGAATGCAAGGGTGTGTAGACTTTGCATGATGCACTGATGATGTATCAGAGTACTATGTCATGATTGTATCCAAGACCAACTCAATTTTCACATAACGGCTTCTATTAACTTTGTTCACACTTGCATACAAAACTATGTATATGAATAATGAATGAGTAAATGGATGGGCAATATGCCACGAAATGCAATATAAACAGATGAGATGGAATGATGATCCATAGTGCTTTATTTTGATCATTGAGCTTTTAAAAATGTTGTAAGAAAATACAAGCAACTTAACATAATGATTCAAGATGATCTGAGTATTCCTTACATGGATTTTGATATAGCAAGTTAATACAAGCAACTTGATATAATGGATCAAGTTGACCTGAGTAGTGCTTGCAGAACAGAAAAGGATTATCTCCTTTCATGCATGACTTGGAACGTCCTCCTTGATCTTTTGCTGATCATATCCTGAGACAAGTTCATACCGTAGTAAGAGATAAACCATTATCGAGCTTGGATGAGGCAATAGGAACCAAAGATGGAGCATTGTAACTGTAAGCAAACAACATATATAAAGAATAAAGAATATGGACCCTCGATAATGGTTCATGCTCATATGGTCGAGGTATACGCTATAGTCAGCAAGCCGTAGTGATCTATGACTGTATTTTGCATATGATCACGTAACTTAGTGAACTTCCCACGTAGACACCATTAGCACATGCCCCATAACTTCATCAAAATAATTCACAGAAGACATACAAACAATGTTGTAGGAACCATCTCGGCTACTCTAATCACTTGTGGATATCCCAGAGTAGCGTAGGAACCTGATATATATAAATGAATGAATAACCTACAAATCAACCAAGTATTTGATAGCTTAAACAGAATTTTCTTGTCAAAGAAAATGTCATCTTGTCTTTGTTTTGGTAAGGAAGGATGTATCCTTGTTAAGACAGTTGGTGTGTCGATGTTGATTGTTGGGTTGATGTGATAAGTGGTCATCATTTGAGTATTTCACAATGTTGGTTTGGTATCTTCTCTGAAAAATGTATGTACAATGCGTTGCCATGTTTTTGTTTGTTTGATGTTTTCTGATATTTTTTGGATTTTGTGAGATAGTTTTCCAATGTTTTGGTATTTTGATGATTGTTTTGAATGTTTTTGAAGTTTTGTGAGACAATTTTCCAAATGTTTTTGGTATTTTGTGAGATAGTTTTGAATGAAGAACTCAATGAATCACAAAATAATGTAGAATCCACTTCCATCAACTAGATTAAGGGCATTGCCCCCAATTTAGACATGACCATGAAAAAGCCGGGTGCGAAACAAATGAAATACTATCTTGGATTGCAGATCAATAACAAGCCATGGTTTGGACGGATGGATGAATGGATGAAATGAATGTGATCACAACAAGTCTGAAAGACAATGGAGCCATATCCTTTATGAGTGGCGCTTGTTTGCCAGGTTTTCACCATTGCACTTACCCAAGGTGCCACTAGAGTGGTTGTTCACCGTTTGGATGCATGATTTTTCTTTACTATTTTAATTTTTTTGCATTTTCTGTAGGACATTTATCTGAATGTTTTTGGTTTTTTTTCTGGTATGTATGGGAGCCTAATGCTCTGTATAGCTTATGTATAAAACCGTTTGAGGTGCATGTTGTTGATCAGATCTGCTAGCGGTTCTCCTTCTAAAGTAGCCAACTAATATGCCCTGGACCCAAATACAATAGTGATAACATATGGACCCAGCTAGTTTGATTCAAACTTTCCCTGATGTTCTCTGTTTGGTTGGTTATGAGGATTCTCTCGAAGAACAAGATCACCTGCCTCAAATGTACGAGGTCTAACCCGATGATTATAGCTTCTGCTCATGCGTTGCTGATAGGCCTTGAGGTGATTGTATGCAACTTGTCGTTTCTCATCAAGTAGCTCTAAGTCCTGAAGACATGATACTCTATAGGCTTCGTCATCTATAAGATTATGTAAGGAAACCCGTAGAGATGGTATCTCAACCTCAATAGGTAAAATAGCCTCTGCTCCATAGACCAATGAGTAGGGAGTTGCACCTATAGGTGTTCGAATGCTAGTTCGGTATGCCCATAGTGCTAGATTTAATTGAACATGCCAATCATGACTGGCATCATTGACTATCTTCTTGAGGATTCTCAATATGTTCTTGTTTGATGCTTCGGCCTGACCATTTCCTTGTGGGTAATAGGGAGTGGAAAAGCGGTGTTGGATATGAAACCTCTCACAGAGCTCACAGACATCTTGATTTTTGAAAGGAAGATCGTTATTGGTGATGATGGACATGGGTACACCATATCGGCAGATGATGTAATTAAGGATGAATGAGGCGATCTTCTTGCCGATGACTTGGGTAAGTGGAACAACTTCGATCCACATTATGAAGTATTCAGTTGCAGTAATAATAAATTTGTGGCCGTTGGATGAAGATGGATGGATTTTACCCACAAGGTCAAGTCCCCATTGACAAAAGGCCATGGTGTTGTGATTGGTTGCAATTCTTGTGCTGGTGCATGTATTAGGTCTCCATGAACTTGGCATTTCTTGCACTTTCTGACAAAGTAGTAGGAGTCTTTTTCCATGGATGGCCAATAGTATCCAGTGCGCATGAGTTTCTTGGCTAGTGAAGGACCGCTTGCATGAGTTCCACAAACTCCTTCATGTGCTTCTTCCAAGGCCTTTGTTATCTCATCTTGTTCTAGACATCGAAGGAAAGTACCATCAAGAATGCGTCGGTATAGGCTTTCAACAATAATGGTATACCGAGCGGTTTGGCGGATGAAGGTTTTATGTTGGTTATTCGATTGGTTAGGAGGAAGGGTGTGATCACGGAGGTAGGTGTAGAACTCACTGTACCATGGGGATTCGGAACCGACAAGGCGACATATCATCTCGGATTTGGGGATATCATAAGTAGGAATCCAAAGTTGTTCTACCAAGAACTCGTAGTGTGTTGAATTTTGTAGAAGATTTAGGAGAGATGCAATGGTAGCCAGAGCATCAGCAGCTCGATTCTGGTCCTTGGGTATCTGTTCAAAGGTGATAGTAGTAAATGATGTCTTTAATTTGTCCACCATTTGTTTGTATGGCATGAGTTTATCATCCTTGGTCTGATATTCATTTGTTGCTTGTCGAATGAACAGTTGGGAGTCACCATATACTTATAGTTCTTGTAACTTCCATTGTACAACTAGCCTGAGTCCTGTGATCAAGGCCTCATATTCAGCTATGTTGTTTGTGCATGGAAATGTGAGCCTGTAAGACTTCGGGATGTTGTCACCTTGAGGTGTGATAAACAGAATGCCTACCCCCGAGCCATGCCTAGTGTATGGACCATCAAAGTATAGTTTCCATGGTTGTGTTGCTGCGATCATGAATATCTCTTCATCTGGAAAATTGGAAATGAGAGGATGATTTCCTATGAGGGGAGCATCGACGAATTGATATGTAATAACTTGGCCTTTGATAGCCTTACGGTCCACATATTCAATGTCAAATTCACTTAGAATCATCACCCACTTGGTCAAACGGCCTATCAACGTTGCTTTGCTGAGTAAGTACTTGAATGGATCAATCTTTGCAATGAGTTGTACTTTATGTGTCAATAGATAGTGCCTCAGTTTAGTGGCTGCCAAGATTACTACTAGGCAAGCTCGCTCAATAGGTGTGTAATTGAATTCATATCCAACCAGTGTGTGAGAGATGTAGTAAACAACACACTCTTTCCCTTCTGCATTATGTTGTGCCAATTGTACACCCAATGTTGTATTTGTTGCTGATATATAGAGTAGTAGAGGCTTACTCGAATCTGGTGGGATCAACAATGGTGTATTCATGAGATAGTCTTTAAGCATCTGGAATGCTTGCTGGCATCTGGTATCCCATTGAAAGCGAATGTTCTTGTGTAACAGGTGTGTAAAGGGGTGACACTTATCTGCCAGTTGTGCAATGAATCTTCGAATTGATTGCAGGCGCCCTTGTAATGTCCTTAGCTAACTGATGTTCTTTGGTGGTGGCATGTCCATGATTGCTTTGACCTTTGTTGGGTTGACCTCAATGCCTTTGCTTGAGACAATGTATCCTAGAAGCTTCCGAGAGGTTACTCCAAAGACACATTTCTTTGGGTTGAGTCGAACATGATATTGTTCTGGTCTATCAAAGATTTTCTCTGATATTTCTAAATGACCTTCTGTTGTTAGTGATTTTGCCAATAAGTCATCAACATAATCTTCCATTATGGTATGCATCATGTCATGAAAGATGGTGGTCATTTCTCTTTGATAGGTCACTCCTGCATTCTTTAGACCAAAAGGCATTACATTCCAGTAGTATGTGCCCCATGGACATGTAAAGGCTATCTTATGTTGATCCTCTGGTGTAATCTTTATCTGATTGTGCCCTAAAAAGCCATCCATGAGTGAAAGCATGGCATGTCCTGTTGTTAGGTCCACTATTATGTCGATGTTTGGTAGGGGGAAGTCATCTTTAAGATATGCTTTGTTTAGATCTTTGAAGTCAGTACAGATACAAATGCCCCCATTTGGTTTGCCGACAGGCACAATATTGGATATCCAATCTGCATAATCAGTTGGTCTAATAAAACCAACATCTAATAGTTTCTTAAGTTCTGCTTTGACGAGTACTGCAATCTAAGGGTGCATCTTGCGAAGCTTCTGCTTGACAGGTTTGGCTCCTTCTGCGATGGTGAGGTGATGCATGACCAAATCAGGATCAAGACCAGGCATGTCAGCATATGACCATGCAAAGTTAATCTGATGCTTCTAGAATAACTCTACAAACTTAGGTTGTTCCGCTGGAGTTAAAAGAGATGCCGGATGTATGTGGTGAGGAGTTTTAGGAGTCCCCACGTTGTATTCTTTTGTCTCTTCAATGAGAATTGTTGATCGTTCCTACTATGTACTAGAGGGGAGAATATCAAACCTTTCATCCTTAGGCACCTCAAAGAGGTTTTCACCATTAGATACACTCTTTCTTTTTACTTTTGCGAGATCAAACAGTGCCACAGTGTGATTTTCACTGGAAGATCCATGTTTTATTGTTATATTTTTGCAGCTAAAAGGTTTGGCATCTGCCCCAAAGTATGTTGCGCTATTAAGTTTAATGGTAAATCCAGCTTTGTGATCCCCGCTTGGTATGTTATCTCATAGTTCCAAAAATTCAATGATCGCCTCATCATTTTGGAAATGGTCAAGACATGGGGGATTAGGTTGGTTCCATTCGATGAGTTCAGGATGGATAATGGGCATTACCTCATCGATTAGGTTAAGTTCATTAGATGTGTCAGCGAGGGTTAAGACGCTGTGGTGAAGGTCGTTGATGGTACTCTCCCTGTCAGAATCAGGCATAGGATGTGACGTTGGGTCTGTGGAAGAAGTTTCCAGCTCAGGAACCCAAGAGTTCTTTATCTGTGCTTCTCCGTAAATAGGGATTTTTTTGTGAGGTGGAGGTAGTGATGTGTCTTCCTCATCTGAAGTATTAAGCTAGATGGAATCAAATTCCAATTCATGTGAGTCAGTCTCTGAGTCGCTTTCTAGTATCCAATTACTATACCATACTGGGATGTCCTTTGAGTTAAACATTGCAGGTGTGATTGGTGCTGCATGAAGGATTATGGGGATTAATGAATCCGATACGAGGAGTATTGGTAGTGTTGACTCTATTGCTTCTGCTGGAACTGTTGGTGTCGTAGATACTGTTGTGGGTTTTGATATAGTTGCTACTGCTAATGGTGTTATTGATGTTATTGTTGTTGCTAATGGGATCACTGGTTTGATTGGTGGGATGATTGGTGTTGCAGATGGTTTTGTTGGGATTTTTAGCCTTAATGGGGCAGTTGGTGTGGTGTGTGGTGCTGCTGATATAAACAAAGGTGACCTCTTTGTAATAGGATGATAGAGTGGTTTGTTGGGTTTCCCTTTGAATTTGAGTTTAGGAAAGATCTCCTTTTCAAATCCTAGTCCTATGTTATCTTTGGGCTTTAATTCCGGCTGCAGCGGTTCATGTTGTCCTTGCTTGTAAAGTCCCAAAGCACTCTGACCATCATAACCCATTCTTTGCATAATGAGAAGGCCTTTGCCATATTGATCTGTGGGAAGCTTATCTTGTGGAATGTCGGTGGTGATGGGATCTTTATAGATCCATTCTGCTAAGTCCTCATCTTTGGTTTCTTCTTCTTGACTCTTTCCAAGTATGAATGGCGTCAAAGTACATGTTGGCTTGACCAGTGGTATTTGAAGTAATCGTTGAGGTTTTCCATGTGTTCTAGGAGAAGTGGGCATTTGTCCAACACAAAAGAGTTGGCTGAGATTGTATTCCCGGGGACCTTCCCCTGCTATTTTCATCTTGAGCTTCTCTTGCTTGGGTATAGTGGTGTTTGAACTGGAAAGAGAGGTTGGACTTACGTATGATGTGGATGAGATGGATTCTCTATTATTGGGAATAGTAATCTCTGGTTGATGACTTATATTATGACAATATGCAAAGGGGGTTGCATCGCCCAGGATTGTGATTTCTACACCATTATGCGGGAACTTGATACACAAATGGTAAGTGGATGGAATGGCTTGCACGACGTGTATCCAAGGTCTTCCTAACAATAAATTATATGGTAGAGGAAGGTCCAAAACTTGACAGATGATGTGTTTCACCACAAAGCCCTCTCGGATTGGTAGCACAATAGCTCCTTTGGATGAATGTTCTGCATCATCATAGGCTTTGATTATGATCTTCTTGCAGGGATCCACTGATTCAATTGCATATCCCAAAGCTATGACTAACTGCAGTGTACACATATTCAAGCCTACTCCATTATTGATCAAGACTCACTTGATCCTATGTTGGTTGATAAACCCTTCAATGTGGAGTGAGGCGTTGTGATGTTGTTGGAAGGATGAGTTGTCACTTTCAGAGAAAGTGAGACAAGGTGATGATCTTAGGTTTCCAACCATAGCATGGAATTGATTTGTATTTAGGTTTGCAGGGATTGACACCTGTTGGAGAGCTTGATCCAAGATTGTTTTATGGGATGGAGATAGGCGCAATAGCTCTAAGATAGATATGAGTATGGGTGTTTTTTCTAACTGTTCCACAAGGTTATACTGCTTTGGGATAGATGGGGTGCCTTGTGGAGCGGCTTTTATGGTAATCTTGCCACGATGTGTAACAACATTGCAAGTGGAGCTGGGATTTTTTATGGTAATAGTTGCAATTTGTTCACTGGCATCATATAGGTCATTCACAATGTAATTATACGCGGCTTGCGTATAATCAGTGGTATCCATGTTTCTCCCCGAAGTGAAAGGACCCCTTTGAGCTTGTGATGGAAGTAGATTTTTGAACATAAGATGATCATTGTTTGTTGTTTTTGGGTCATGCCCTTCAATTTCGATTTCACCTCGGTCAATAAGATCCTGAATAAGATCTTTCAATCTGTGACAATTGCTTGTCTTATGCCCTTTCCCTTGATGGAAATCGCAATGTTCAGTATCCCTCCACCATGAAGGTTTGACTTGAGGTTCATAATTTGATGTTTTGGGTTAGGTCACCAGATTTTGAGAAACCAATTGACGTAACACTATTTCTATGGAATCCCCTAAGGGAGTGTATGTTCGTTTTGGTTTAAAATTTTGTTGACTTTGTTTGGGTTCCTCTTGAGTTGTGGTGTGGCCTTGATTTGGAGGAGCAACTGTGTTATTCTTGGGTGGGGGGTTCTGTCCTGCAAATCAAACCACAAGTTGTGCACTTTTGATAGTTCTTGCATCCACAACCCCGTCGTTGACAACGTTTTTATTTTTGTTCCAGAAGTTAGGCTTGTCACTATTGAAGCATGGGCGAGGGTCATCCTTTGGTTCATTATATATTTTGATAAGCCCTTTTTTGATGAGAGCTCGTTCACATTTTAAGCCTTTAGTGACCATATCATTGAAAGAGTTTGTGTCTTTTATGTCTAGGTGAAATTCCATTTCGTCATTTAAGTTGGAAATAAATATTTCCACTAGTTCTTGTTTAGGTAACTGAAGAGAACGTCTGCTAGACATTTGGTGCCATCGTTGTAGAAAGACTAAAAATAGTTCACCTGGTTTTTGTTTAGTGTTACATAGATCAGCCATTGTGATATCACATTCAATGTTGTGTGAATAATGTGCCAGGAACTTCTGGACGAGTTCTTCAAATGTCCTAATGCCACCTAGTAATTGGGAAAACCATGATGTGGTTGTTCCTCCCAAGCTTTGGGGAAAAAGTCGCATTAGGTATGTATCCTCGTATGCCACTTCGAGGCAAGCTGAATGGAATTCTCTAACATGATCATGAGAATATCCTTTTCCTCGCTACTTTTCAAACTTGGGTGTTTCAAACCCTCGTGGAAAAGGTGGCATATGAAGATTCCTATCAAAGGGATAGGGACAAATGTCATTGAGTGAAAATTGATTAGTTTTTACACCACTATGAAGATGTTGGGCGAGATTTTTGACTTGTTGCCGCAACATGTCTATTTCATTTGGAGGAGGAGGAGGTGGGGGATTACCTTGATGAAGGTTATATCTGATGTGATCTCGGCCTCTTTCATCCTTATTGCAACTTTGGTGTTCTGATGCTTGTCTTAGTTGTGTAACATCAAAGTCAGAGGGTAGTTTAGCCCCCTCTTGAGCAAGTCTTAAAAAGTGAGCATCAACATTGCTTCTGAGTATTTCATCAAAAAGTCTATTAAAGAGAGGGTTGTGTTGTGCCCTTTCTATTGCCGCCGGAGTAGGAGTGCCTAGATTTTCATCATTTATATTTCCTCCTAGGGCTTCTTGGAATTCATTAATATTTTCTTCCTCTTCCTCTTCAATTTCTTGTTGTCTAGATCTTGATCTGGTATGAACCATTTTGTTTATAAGTGTGTGTTGAAGTTTGATGAAAATGATGATGAGTTGGTGATGAAATGAAAGATTGATGTTTGGTGAAGTGTTTCACATATGAATCTCTAGCACTAAAGGTAGATGTTACCAAAGTTCGTTCTTGAATTGCTTGTTGTGTTGGATTGACAAAGTTTGATGTGATAAGGTGTAGAGAAATCTGAGATGTATTACAGACTCAACTACCTAGTAATGAGAGGATACACTCAGAGACTAGTTTCAACCTGCATAGAAATGTCTCTTAGGATGAGTTTATCTTAGATATAGAGACACTCTAAAAAGTGATGTGTTTTGTGTTTGATTCAAGCAATATCGAAATAAAACTTAGGTCTCAAAACCCCCTTGATATTTTGAGAGTTGAAATGGATTTGATGACGTGTGAATGTGGAGATGGATGAGATGTGAACTTCAATAGAAACTTTGTGTTACAAAAGGAACAAACTCTTCCTCTTCTTGCTCAGGGGTTGGTGGTTCTTTCCTAGCCGAGTTATATGTGATACAAATATCTGGAAAGAAGGCAGGATTGATCTTGCCTCCCTTATTTTGATGATAACTTAAAGTTCTATATTGAGTAAAAGCTCTGCGGTTTAATGATTCTTGATCAAACTCGTTTGATTTCCCTTGAAGGTAAAGACACATGTGATGCAAGAAGGTTCTATGAGAGACAAAGATTTGTCTATTAAGATAGAATAATTTCCTCCTTTTAATAAAATCCTTTGAGCTCAATGGTCTTTTCTTCAAGTTGATGTGTTGATGAAGATTCTTCTTTCTCAAGATGTGAAGAATGGTCATATAGTTTGATACTTTTGATTGTTGCTCTTTGTTTTTGATCTTTTGTGTTTTTGAAAAGGTTTGTGTTGGATGAATACTTTTTTTGGAATTGGATTTTCTAATTTTTCTTTGACAAGAAAACAAAGCAAGCACACAAACACAAGAATGTTGCCACAAAAGGCACAAGCAAGTATGGGTCTAGATCAACCCAATCTTTTGAACTTTTTATGACCCTTTCCTTCAAATGTATTTTAGGTGTTTCCCAAAGCCTGAAGTCGGCTCAATTTGCATTGGTCTTGACTCAAAAATGAAAACACTTCAAACACTCTTTATCCCTAAGGTCAAATGGCCAGTTGCGATAATTTCAGCCCACATCTTGATATTTCTTCGACTTTGGTACTACATACCTTATCAATCTCACCGTGGTAGGTAAGGATGTGATATACTAAGTCTTGCGTGAGCATAACAAATAGATGATCCCTATGATAGGGAGTCACCACTTTTATCGGGCTACAAGTAACCTTTCAAAAAGCTATGTTTCTACTCAAAGAAATATGTATGGTGAATATCTTGGGAGCAAAACCATCTATGCTCTTGCACTAAATTTATCACAAATAATCTCAATCAATAGAATGGGTGGGCTGATACATAAAGGTGTTTAGTAATTTTCAATGTCTTTGGACATAAGTTCATTCTGTAGTGACTCACTTAAGAGCCTTGTAACTTGTGATGGGGCCCATTTGTCCTTTCGGCAAGTTACATTGTAGGAACAACTATACCCAAGGCTACAACTTTCGCTCTCACCTAATTTCACTAGCGGCTCGAAGGATTTACCACGCGAGGTCGTTCCCAAGAGTGATGTGTCTCTTGGCAGACCTCTCTTAAAAAGATAAAATTTTGAGTGTTACTAACACTTTTCTCTTGCACCTAGGACCACGAAAGCCAAGGGAGAGGATAGTGTGTGTTAGAAGTGTGACCACTTGACAAACTCTTTTGCACAAGTGTGCCAAACACAAAATATACTTGTTCTTTTTAACTTGTCATTGCAATGATGCTCTATCTAATTGGAGATATTTCTCCAACATCAACCAAGATGTTCTTTTTAACTTCAAAGGCAATATATTTGAGTAAACTAGAATTTGAAATCCTAGTCAACTGAAATTGAAACAGTATGCATGAAGTAAAATTATTTTGTAAAAATGAGACAAGTTGATTGTTCTTTTTACTTGAACAAAAAGTTGAAGTGTTGATTGTGAATTTTCTTAAATTTGATGCAAGAAATGAGATTTTGCCTTGTCTTGTTTTAAGCACCAAAATAGATATTTGTTTCTTAACTTGCAAGTAAACAAAATTGTGTTGTGATTTTTAGAGCACCAAATGAAGTGTTTTTTATTGTTAAGTAACAAAAAGGGTTATCTTAAAACCTACACACGAAATGAAAAATTAGTAAAATCCAAAAATATGGTGGGCTTCCACAAGCCTAAAAAAAAAAATATTATCGGTTACAAGGCCTTTTGTTACAACGTTCTGTTACAATAGTGCTACTCTGTGTGATAACAGAAGCGCTACTTAACACAAACACGCTAAAGTATAGACAAAAGCACTAAAGTAAAATATTTAAATAGCAATACAAGTGCGCTAATATATGGACAAAAGCGCTACTTAAGAGTCAAAAGTATTAATATATGGACAATAGCGCTAAATTTGAGACAATAGCGCTAAAAGATCAAATTACAATAGCGCTAAAAGATCAACTGCAATAGTGCTAAAGCGCGAACAAAAGCGCCAAAGTGCGACCTGTTTAGCTTATCAAATTGCAATAGCGCTAAAGCGTGAACAAAAGCGCCAAAGCGCAACCTGTGTGTCAAGCTAAACAGTCAAAAAGTTAGTTTGTTAAAAAAAAATATTGACATGTTCACGTCGGGTTCACCAAATGATGCTCTGCAAAATGGGAAATGTTAGACAAAAGTTTGTGGTCGTATAACACACAAAAACACAAGAAACAAAGACAATCGTTAGTGTTAATCAACCAAAAACTAGTCTAAGCAGGCATACCAAAAGAGACACTAAAAACATGATAAAATATTTAACTATGGAAGCAAATACAACAAGGCATCTCCAAATGCCTTCTAACATGCTTTTATCTCCTTGTCCCTTGTTCCTCTCCTCTCCAAGTTCCAAATTAGTGTAGCTCTCAACAACTTTTTGCACTATGGATGCCTTATGGAGGTTCAAGATTGTAGATGATTATGAAAAGTATGCAAATGCAAGCTTAATAACCAAAGAAAGATGAGTTATCTAAATGCTATTTATTACTTTTAACCAAAAGAGTGAATATGACTAATTATGCTAAAATTCTCTCTAAATTTCTCTATAACTTAGATGCATACAAGTTTTCAGGATCTGGATTATGAAGAAATGGGCTCTATTTATAAGAAAAATGGAGCAATGGATGGTTGAGATTGAATAATCTCAACAAGGGTCAGGATTGAATGATATTCAATCCATATGAGGGATTTCAAACCAATCCCAAGATGACAAGTGTCAACATGAGAGGGGTTGAGAGGAGAGGGAATAAGCATTAAATGCTTGACATGACCAAAGAGTTAACTTGAGAGTTAAGGTCAAGGTTGGGTTGAGTGAATAAATTCTTTATTCATAGAATAAAGCTTTTATCCAATGGATAAACTCTTGTGCAAAAGGTTAAAGGGATAACCATGATCAAAGCAATAAATGCTTGAGGAGACATGAGTCACAAGAGGGTCGAGTTAGGGGTTAACCATAAATGGTCATGTAAGAGCCATAAGTGGTTTGGAAGACTTTAGAGGTTAATTTGTTGAACACACAAAGCATTTAATGCTTTTCAAAGACTTTGAAGTCTTTGAGAAGTGACTCCAAATTGTTTAGGGATGTGACAATATTTAGGGGATGGATTAGGCTAATTAGGAAGGGTATAGAAGAATCTAGAAGGGGGTTAGGATTGCAAGTGGGTTTGGTGGGTGAGGGAAAATAGGATTTTAATTAAAATAAAATAAATTTATTTCAACTTGTGGTTGCAACTTGCATTTGTAGGAAAATGCAAGTGGGGGGAATAAATAATTTTAAATAAATCTTTTTAATTATTTATTTAAAAGAAAAAAGGAGATTAAATTAAATACATAAGATTTATTCATTTAATTGATTGTGAATTTGGTTTAATGAATGAATTAAAATAAATTGAATAATTTATTTAATTAATAGGAAAATGTTTTGAAGATGAATTAATTAACTGATGGCTAGTAGGTTTTTAATCAAAT